>NW_027488563.1:1392500-1587500 GCF_050948215.1 Halictus rubicundus
TTCTGCCGCCGTCCACCGACAGACGGCGCCCACCGCGACACTCCGGACCACCGATACCAGTACCAGTACCGGAGATAACGACGCTCCGCGTATAGATTAGGATTAAGCCCGCGTTAGTAGGAGATAAGTGCGCTAGATTTAGGTGTTCTACCGATTGGGTTAAGCTCGCGTCATTCGGCAATAATTACGTTAGATTCGCGTCGTTACCGGGCGTCCACACTCACAGTTTATTTTGTTTCTTTGTAACCAGGCCGGCCGAGAGATAGGCTCCCGCCGAGACTCCGTCGCCGGACCAACGGGGAATCCGGCCGACCGAGATTAATAATAAACTATTATCATTTCTTTTTATTTTAATTGAGCGTTTCTCATTTAGTCACCTTGTCCCCCCTCCCCAAAGAACCCTGGCCGCTGAGCCAATCCGGGGAGGGCTCGCACGCCTCGCCGCGCTCCACGCAACGAGGCATGCACCGTTACACGGTCCTAGACGATTTTCGACGTGATATCACTGTAATATAGACGGTTTCTAACAATATATATCATAACACCAAACTCGCTACTACTATTATTTACCGAGTTATTAGCAAATAATGGACGGATGTACTACTGCGTCGGACGTTGGACGAAAATTTTTCTAAGTCCCACCGCTAAGAGGATGTCACGTTCCCGTGCATTTCATGCAGGAAACGCAACGATTTGGCCGAAAGTCGCCCAGAAGACACACTTTCGACGCTCCTGCCTGACGCTGAACGCGGCTAACCCCCACCACTCGCGTGCCGCTGACCCCAATAGCTCTGTCTCTCGCACCAACACATAGTACCTCTCTCTCGCACGCGCAGCGTTCACTATAGTAGCTCTGTCTCACTCGCACCCACGGTCAGCATAGTCCCGCGTTCTCACTCGCACACGCGGCTATCGCTTTCTCTCTCGCACCCGCGGCCAGTACCGGTTTGCGTCCCCCTCACAAGAGCGTTCCCCGCTACGCTTCATTCACACAGGAACGATCCCGTTATATTTCATTCATAAGCTTTCACGTACATCTCTCTCGCACCCGTGAAGCTTGCACGATGCGTTCTCACTCGTATGTTACGCGCCACCTAGAGTCTCGCGCTCAGTAAACATACAAACATATATATGTAAAGAAAGTGTACTTTCTTGAGCCGAATGCGTCGAGTCTCGCGCGAGTGAGATACCGGTAGAAGCGGTAGAAAGAGATAGAGAGAAGAGACATATAAGATAGGGCACGTGTGAGAAACTGACGGCGAGTAGAACTGTGAGTCGAACTCAGGGTAAAACTATTAGAGAGAAGTTGAGAGAAGACCAAAGAAAGATAAATTAATTAACTTTAATTGTCGTTTCTTTGATTTTCAGGTGAGCGTGTAAATAATGTAAATAGTAACCTAATGTACAAAAAAATAAATAACGAAAAACTTTGATTTTCAGAGAAACAAATTCTAGTTGATTATTATTTGAAATTCCTCAATTAATTGTCTTATATATATACATATATTAATTCATATAAATATACTGTGACGTTGCACAAACCACGTCGCCCTTCGGCGCCCCTAATAACCGAACGAAGGGACCGGACTGCCCGAAAACAGCGTTGTCGCGAATAGAACCACGGCTCGATGGGTTAGGAAGCGCTCCCCGAGGAACTCCCGAATCGACAGGAAACTCGCACTTTCACCCTTTCGCGCGCGCCGAGCCCGGCAAGTTTCAGGTAGGCGAACGGCACCCCGATATCCAGCCGACCTGAGGAAAGGGCACAGCGCTTCGCGGGACCACCTACGCCAAACCATGGCCAATACGAAAATCCGGTGCACCGGTAATAACGAGGAATGGGCGACGCCACACACGGGCCAGACAACCCGGAGGTGACGAAGCGGGACGAAGGCCCCTGTCGACCAACCGACAATCTATTTCGCGGTCCTGCCGTCGCCTCACCTAGCCAATTGCAAGAGGCCTCGGCGAGGGTGGTGTAGGGGCCCCCCCTCTCCATACCGGGGCAGATCGCAGATCTACCCCGCGTTTCTATTTCGGAATGATTTTCGCGTAAGGTCTGGGGCCCAAGGACCCGACGTAGGCACGATCCTGCGAGTTACGAATTTCGCGCCAGTCGCGCGCCCTATTAGAGGAAAAGCCGGACTACGGCAAGGAGTGGGGATGCGAGGACCTTGCCGTAACGCGAACGGACTAGGCCGAATTACTGTCGCGGTGACTTCCGTACTGAGTCGCATCCAGAAAACTACCGAACTAGCCCGGACCGCCGTGTAGCTTGTACTACCGAAATTCGTTCCGATTATCGTACACGCGAAGTGCGTGCAGTTCCAATACCGAGCTACCGCGGGCCCACGATCTCGATACCGTTACGAGGCAAGAGCCGAACAACCGGAAGACCATCCCGAGCGAGACGGGCAGAACCGACAGACGGCGGAATAATACCGGCAGGAACGGTGAGTCCCCTAAGTGACCGTTTTCGTTTGTTTTTCGCGAGTTGGTTCGCCAGGCTCTGTCGGGGAACCGACGAGGTCGGCCGACGACGATTCCGTGCCCTCGCGGTAACGCGAGCTCATGGATCGCCCGTCGGACGCGCAATATCGCGTCTCGTTCCCCGAGTTTTCGCGCGCCGAGGCGCTTCTCGCCTCGGACATTCCGCTCGTACCGAATTCACCGGTACCTTGAGCCGCGGCATCGAGTTCCCGGAAAAATATCGTGCGGAAGTCTTCGTCGGAGGAGCTGCCGCCGTTACCGTTTGCAACCATCCGTTCGTTACGGTACTTCTCGCGTTATTCCTATCGAGCCGTCGCGTAGCATATCGCGTAGTTTTCGCCGAGCGTTCGCCGTCCGTCGGAACCGAAACCGCGCCGCGACAGTCATACCGTAATCGCGCCGACCACCTGCGTGCCGCGAACCCTTCGCTTCGGCGAGGGGCAATTCTCGTGCCGATCTACCGCACCCCGGCGGCGTATTTTACCGATCGACAACAGCGCGTTGCGAACCCTCCACCTTACCGCAAACTTTGTACGAAGAGCGCGGGCTCTCGGGTGCGGCCACGTGGCCGCGGCTTTGTAAAATCCGACGCCAATAAAATTGTAGAGCCCAGGCCGACTACCGATCTTTTCACCTGCGCGATCCGCCCTGCCGTGAGGGCTGTCCTCGCCCTCTTCCGTGTCCGAACCCCCGACCCTTTTCGCGCCTCTCGAAATTCTCGCGGTTCCCGAAGGTTCGTCCGCGTTTCGCGTGGCACCCTTCCGGTGCCTGGCGCCCGAGCAGCAGGCTCTTTTCGATTTCCGAGAACCTTCGAGAATCTGTTAGTACCGGGAGAACCGCGTATTCACGGCCGTACGCGGCCCGGCCTCTGAGCCCATAAATTCCCGGAGTGGACCCCGCCCCCGCCTTCCCACGCGGCGAGTGGAAGTCCACGTTACAATACATATACATATATTATATACTACGACTATTCTCTTACCGTTATTATAATTATATCTTTTACTTACTTTCATTATCATATATTAATTATCTAAAGTATAGCTATTATTAAATAACAATACACATGCGTTCTTTATTAATTAAACAATCTTCTTGCCTTTTATTATTTATCAATACATATATATATCTCATGCGTTCTTTTACATATATACATATATATATATCTCATGCGTTCTTTTACATATATACATATATTAAACATGCGTTCTTTTACATATATACATATATTAAACATGCGTTCTTTCATTAACAACTTACTTTATACTGCGTTCTTTTATATTTTATAATTATATCTTGCGTTACGTCTTAAACAGTTACCTACCGCCTGTATGTTACCATCTGCCAGTTATATACCTACGTTCTAGACGTTACCGTTCGTCTTTCGGTTATCCACCGCCTATATATTATCATATCAGCAAACTTACCTTTAGCTTCTTACCAACAGTCACGCCCTACTTATCACGAGAACACCAGCGACATCTCAGAAACCAGAGAGTAACTACGAAGTGGCGCTATCTCTCTCGTACTCGCAGCCCAAAACCTCTCACGCACACTCATTAACTCTCAGCGCTAGTGCGATCGCACTCACACCAATGGCCAGTGCGCTCTCACTCGCAACCATTGCATCTCCCCTCTCACTCTAAACAGATACCGCCTCTCTCGCACGCCCAGCTGAATACAAGACTAGTATTTTCTTCCTCGCAACCATTCAAGCATACAATCATGCTATCTTTCTCTTACTTAGTTCCTTTTTCGGAAACTAGATGGTCAAGGACCCAACATTTTTCTCGTTTCAGAAACTGAATCTCCTGAGATACACCCTCAGGACCCGAGCTTTCTCGCTGCTAAAAATATTCGAGGATACCTATAAGTACCCCTAGCGGCGAGAGCAGAAGACGGAAAAGATCTCTACAAGCAACGCTTCGATATCTCGACCCCAGCCTCACGATCTTGCTCTCGGTGCGTGTCACTAGCACGAGGACGCAGACTGAGACGCTGCCCCCATATAGAAGCACATAGTTAGTATAGTAATGACCGGCGTTGTAATATCTCGAGTAATTAAGAAGAAGAAGACTAGGCGCGGAGGACGCCGACACCAACTGAATCAGCTTAAGAAAGCTGTTCTTTCAAACAACCCCTGGAGAAGCAGCCGAAGAAGAAGTCATCGCCGAAGAGAGGGAAGAACAATCAACGCCACCCATCGAACCACTCCCCCTCCCCACCTGGAAGCTCACTCCCATTTCTCTCCCCGTAACGAGCGTTCCAGATTTTAGTCAAGCCGTCAAATCGGATCCCCGTATTAAATTCTATGCGCGAAAACTGTTCCCTGTTCCCCCTTCTAAAGTTAAGTAAATCAATGTAAATATTAGTTAAGAATTTTAATTATAAGTTAGTCATAAGAGTCAGCTATTGTTATTTTACACGCACAAATAAATCTTGTTAATACCAGTTGTCAAGAAACTTCAGTATCACCCTCACCTTCGTTGCTCCGTTTTGGTTCCTCCTCAGACGAAATTACGAACAAATCCGCCCTTACTCAGGCCTCGTTACAAGCTCTACTTCAGGGAAGGCTTAGCACGTGACAGGCCAACATTTTTGGTGACAGCGCGGTGGGATTTCGTTCAGATTTCGAGGAGGAAAACCCCCCGGACACGATAAACGAGGAACTTAAAAGAGGTTTTGTGACAACACGCGATTTAAAGTAGAATCATTTCAAAATGCCGATCACACGGTCTCATAATCTTAGTGAAGCTGAACTCGAAATGCTAACCGAACAATTAAAATCAAGAGAAAAAAGATTAATGGAACAAGAAGAACAATTTAAAAACACTCAGAGAAATTTTGAAGAATTTTTAGAAGGGGAAAAACAGCAGATTAGAAAAGAAGAGGGAAATAGATTAGTCGAACTGCAGGAAATAATTGGAGCAATGAAAACAAAAATATTAAATTTAGAGGCACAAATTGAGGAAACACCGGCTATTATTAAAATTCCAGACAGCCCGGTTAAAAACATAGAATCACCGTCACAAACATTTTCTCTTAGGCTCCACGACGTCATATCGGAAATTCCAACTTTCTCCGGGACTAATTTGTCGATCGACAGGTTTTTCCAAGCCTGCCGACGAGCACGGGACGCCCTTTCACCGGCTCAGGAGCCAGACTTAGTAAAAGCAATACGTACAAAAATATTTGGCAGAGCATATTGTATCATCGAAGAGGAAAAATTCCTCACAGTAGACGCACTTTTAGATTCACTTCGGATCAAATTATTACCCCACAAATCATCATATTTTTACCGTGGATTACTGTCTGACATATTTAAAAATCCAACAGAACATATAATAGATTATATACAAGGAGTAAAAAATTTAAAAGTTTCAATACGAGATGCGGAGCGACAGGAAAATCGTACACCGGATCCCGATATAGACAAATTCACCTTAGAATGTTTCGTCCGTGGTCTGCCTTCCACTATGCAAATATTATTAAAGTTCAAAGGTTATAGCACACTCCTCGACGCGTACAATCACGCGATAATTATTTCTAACGAAATGGATCAAGAACAGGCTCGTCTGAAAGCCTCATTAAATTCCGCGGCTCCCCCATTCATTCCTCGAAACACATTGCCTCCTAGAAATATGCAGAATGCTCGACCTCTTCAGCCCCCTCCTAAACAATGCACTTATTGCAATCGGCTCGGGCATATCGCTTTGCAATGCTTCCGGAACCCCCAAAATAGGCAACCCGCCTCGGGAAACCGCGAAAATCTCCCGCCGACGGACGCCCGGCAAGAAAATATCCCAGAGCGTCCAGCACGCGTTATTCAGGAATCGGAAGAACCTTCCATATGAAAGGAAATTTCGAGGCTGTTATTACATTAGACCTGGCACCTCCTATAGGCAAAACAGAATTTCTTATCGATACAGGAGCAGAACCAAATCTCATAAAGGAGAATCGGGTCGAGACAATTTCATTGAAAAAATACGAAATCTTAAAATTAAGTGGCATAACTCCCTAAGTTGTAGAAACGTTAGGATCTTTGAAAATTCGAATTCATAACAAAGACCACGTTTTTCATGTAGTCCCAAGTGACTTTCCCATACCTTACCCCGCGATCTTAGGAACCGAATTTTTACGAAAATCTCATGCCACTATTTCTTATCAAAATCGTTGTCTTTCGCTCGGTTCAGAACAGATTCCCTTCTCTAATCCTCTTAAAATAAAAGTGCCAGCTAGAACCATAACAACTATTCCAATATTGATTAAAAACCCTGAGTTAGAAATTGGTTACATTCCTCGGTTGACTATCGGATATAATATTTTTACAGGAGACTGCGTGGTAAAAAATACGAATGGACGTGTGCACTAATAAAGATATTTAACTCATCGGAACTAGAGTTTGACGCGATAATTCCCCATTTAAAACTCGTAGAAATCGAGGATATTGAAAATTCCCAAGAAAAGGAAAAATTACCCCTAAAATATTGTTACAACGTCAGCTCAGTTACCGAAAAAATTAAGGAAATTTTTAAAGAAGTAAGCACGTCGCATTTAAATAAAGAAGGAAAGGAGCATATTGAAAAATTAATTCTAGAAAACCACGAAATTTTTTTCTGCAAAAACGATAAATTGCCTGCAATAAATTTAACTTCTCATAAAATTATTACTACCGATAGCAGCCCTGTGAATATCAAACAATATAGATTTCCTCCTATACATAGACAGGAAATACATAAACAAATTTCGGAACTATTAGAATAAAATATTATAGAAAAATCGTCATCTCCTTACAACTCTCCCGTCTGGATAGTTCCCAAGAAACCAGACTCCGATGGCAATAAACGATGGAGAATGGTTATCGATTTTCGTCATCTAAACGAAAAAACCATCGGCGACGCGTACCCTTTACCTAACATCGTAGACATTTTAGATCAGCTCGGAGGAGCTAAATATTTCAGTGTTTTAGATCTCGCTTCGGGATTTCATCAAATCCCAATGAATAAATCAGACGCAGAGAAAACTGCTTTTTCTTCCCCTTACGGTCACTACCAATTTTCGGGAATGCCTTTCGGATTAAAAAATGCCCCTGCTACATTTCAAAACTTAATGGATACCGTACTCACCGGTCTGCAAGGAACGGAAATGTTCGTTTACATGGACGACATAGTCCTATACGCGAGTTCTCTTCAAGAACATTCAATAAAATTTAATAAACTAGCTAACAGATTAAAATCCGCTAACCTCCGCCTTCAGCCCGAGAAATGTAAATTCTTATGTAGGGAAGTACATTACTTAGGCCACATAATTTCAGAATCTGGTATTAAAGCAGATCCTAGTAAAATCTCCGCTATCGAAAATTTTCCAACACCCCGCACACCGCGAAACATTAAACAATTCCTCGGCCTTAGCGGGTATTATCGTCGATTCATACAGAACTTCTCCGGTATATCAAAACCACTCACATCACTTTTAAAGAAAGGTACAAAGTTCCGCTGGCAAGAAGAACAGGAAAAATCGTTCGTACATTTAAAAAACGAGTAACGAGTCTGTTTCCCGGCGGAACTCGCACAACGGTTCCTCGCGGCCGGAGTTGGCTCGCCGTGCCAGGGTTCGCGGCGGGATAACGCGAGGGTTACGGCGGGACACGGACGGTCGGGCACAGGTGATTAACGACGCGACTCTTCTAAACGTTCGTCACTGTCCCGGCTTCGCGTTTCGGAGGTCGGCGGTCGCGGTTCGGGTCTCGCGCGCGGGTCGGGTCACGGCGGGGTCTTGGCCGTACGCAGCGGCGTATCCGGACCAGGGCAACTTCGGCGGACGGAGAGCCCGTGCCCCTGGACGGCCGGCGTTTCGCCGGTCGCGGGTGGTTCGCTCTCCGAGGGTGTAGGGTGGAGGCGGAGACGTCGGGTTAACGGGAATGAATGTTACTTACCCTGGTTCCGGTCCTCGATCGCTCGGCGTTCGGGTCGGCTCTCCAGGCGGTCCAGTACGCAGCGGCGTATGTCGGGGTTCGCGGGTCGCGGGAAATCCGGCACACTCGCGGTTACAATTTTCGCGGGTTTAGCAATACTCTCGCGAGTCGTGTTTGGCGGGCGGCTTCTCGGCGTCGCAAAAGCGCTAGTCCGGTCGTATTCGGGCGGTCGGTATCGGCGGCTAGAAGAACGGCACGGATTGCAGGTCCTTTCGCGATGACGGCGGAAAACCAAAGAGAGCGTTTTCCGGCTTGTCTCGCTCGTCCTGCTAGGCGAGGGGGGCGGCGCGGTACGGTTCGCGGCCGGCTTCTCCGTTGTCGTCACGCATCCGGCGCGACGGTATCGCATCATGGCGGGTTCCGGTTCCCGCCAAGATCGGTTCGGTGGTGCGGGGCTCGCGGGGGGCGCTAGCGGGTACCGGCAGATCTCGGTATCCGTCGGTCGTGTTCGGGGGTTCGAGTTTGGGGCGCGTACAGCTAGGAACAGGCCTGGCGCGGTCAGGTCTGTTACAAGCACTATGCCAACAACCGATACTCCAGTATCCAGATTTTAATAAACAATTTATAGTAACCACAGACGCTTCAAATCACGCTATCGGAGGCATTCTCAGTCAAGGTGAAATTGGAAACGATTTGCCTGTAGATTTTGCATCTCGCTCGTTAAATCTAGCCGAAATGAATTATTCGACCATTGAAAAAGAGCTCCTCGCCATTGTTTATTGTACGTAGCACTCCCGCCCTTATTTATATGGAAAACAGTTTTTGTTAGTCACAGACCACCAACCACTGGTCTGGTTGCACTGATCTGGGTGAAAGATCCCACGTCCCGTCTCATCCGTTGGCGACTAAAGCTTGCCGAGTTCGAGTACCAGATTAAATACAAACCGGGAAAGATAAATAATAATGCTGACGCCTTGTCCCGTAACCCTCAAGTTTTAATAACGAACGCTCGCTCGGATGGGGAGGTGGACGAGAATCCGTGAGAAGGATTGGCCGAGTTCTTCGGAGAGGAGGATCCCCCCTCCTCCCGGGTGCCTCCCCCTTGCTTCCAACCCTAGAGGAATCTACGGGTTCGTCGATAACTCCACCCCGCCTCAACGAAGAAAGAAGAAGAGGGAGAAGAAATTCCATGGAAAGAGAAAATTCCTCGGAGGATATTCAGCTGCCGTCCTTAGGGCCTCGGCCGGCTTCTAATCTTCCAGGAAATCTCGAAGGGTCTCCCATCGATCTCCCAGAAACATCGAGCACCTGCCCGGATAACGGAATGCCGTCCTTAGGGCCTCGGCCGACACCGAACCTTCCAGGAAGCTCAGATGAAACCTCTGAAAACTCCGACGCTCCGAACAAACACGAGAACAGCGGGCTGCCGTCCTTAGGGGCTCGACCAGCGCTTGACTCATCGGACCGCCGAGAAACATTAGAATTTCCTTTCACAACGGACAGCTGTGAGGACAACCGGTTGCCGTCCTTAGGGGCTCGGCACAGTCCAGAACCTCCAGATACTCCGGAAGACGCGGAAGACGCTCCAAATATTTCCGAAGACAAAGAATCTTCGTCTCTCTCCGAATCACCGGCATCATCCGGATCAGTCTATGACCCTAGGGCAGACAAAGGGAAGAAAAAAGTTAAGCAACCGCCGATTCCCAAACCACCGCCAGAACCACCTGACGGAAGTGAGGAATTATCTTCCTCCGACGAGGGAAATCTCTCAGAAACAGACTCGGAAATCGAAGAAGATTACCCCGTATCTAATATTATCGAATCCAGGGATTGCCTGTACATGAGGAAGGACAATCTCATCTATTTTATTACTACAGCAGGAGATCCGTTCGACCAAGGCGCACGCTTGATCCAAGATTTTGCCAAACTACCATTACACATTAATTTGAAATTAGGAAAGCCCGATGTGAAAACGATAAATAGAAGAAGATATATTGCATTGCCCATAGCTAAGAGGCCGGAAGAGTTTGTCGACAAAGAGATACTAAAGAAAAACTTCGACAAATTGCAAGACATAATTTATGAAGAAGCAATCAGCTCGTTTTCCATCAGCTATCCATCAAAAACTGATAAAGTAAATTACACTAGCCTAAAGGAACAGCTAGAAGAAAAATTTCTACATGCCCCGGTTCAAATTACCGTTTGCAAGAATCTCGTAAAAATTTCATTATTGTCAAAAAGATACAGAATACTAGAAGAATTTCATGCCGCCACACCTTCAGGACACAAAGGTGTTACAAAAACATATAATAGGATTCGCCAGTACTTTTTCTGGGAAAATATGAAAAAAGATGTACAAAATTTTATTCAAAACTGCCTAAACTGCCAATTAAAAAAATGAGTAAGAGTAAAAAACAAGCAACCCATGACTCTCACCGACACGCCAGGAAAGGCATTTGATACAATTTCAATGGACATGGTAGGACCACTGCCAGTCACATACAAGCATAACAAATACCTATTAACGATACAGGATTTATTAACCAAATATTCTCTGGCTATCCCAATCCTAGATGGATCTGCAAAAACCATCGCTCAAGCATTTCTAAACAATTTTATATACAAATTCTGTACACCAAAATGCCTTTTAACAGATAGAGGAAAAAATTGTATGAGTTCTATAATAAAGCACATGCTGAAAAAATTCAAAATCCAACACGTTTTAACATCCCCGTATCATCCCCAAACTAACGGTTCACTCGAAAGGGCTCACCACGTCTTCATCGAATATTTAAAGCACTACATTGGGAATAAAAGCCAATGGGATGATTGTATAAATGCAGCCATCTTTGCGTATAACACTAGCGTTCACGAAGGAACCAAGTACACACCGCATCATTTGATTTTTGGAGATATCGCTCGACCACCCCTTACGAATGAAATAATAAAAGAAGAAAACGAAGAAACATACGTAACACATCTAATAGAACATACAAAAAATCTTCATGACCTCCAAAGCAGAGCAAGAAACAATTTAATATCAGCCAAAGAAAGATCGAAATATTATTATGACAGAAAGATTCATCCGCAACAGTTAAAGATCGGAGATAGCGTCTTCGCCTTAGCCTTAAGAAAAAACAAATTTAGCAATCAGTATTCAGGCCCGTACAAAGTAATAGAAATATTACCTAACAATAATATTAAAGTATATATTAAAGGAAAACCAAGCATATTACATATGGACAGATGCAGAATTTCGAGGATTCCAGCTCCCCTGTAGCGGAATGTTAATTCTACGAATTTTAAATTTTTCCCCCGGGAGGGAGGTGTCACGTTCCCGTGCATTTCATGCAGGAAACGCAACGATTTCGCCGAAAGTCGCCCAGAAGACACATTTTCGACGCTCCTGCCTGACGCTGAACGCGGCTAACCCCCACCACTCGCGTGCCGCTGACCCCAATAGCTCTGTCTCTCTCGCACCAACACATAGTACCTCTCTCTCGCACGCGCAGCGTCCACTATAGTAGCTCTGTCTCACTCGCACCCACGGTCAGCATAGGTCCGCCTTCTCACTCGCACACGCGGCTATCGCTTTCTCTCTCGCACCCGCGGCCAGTACCGGTTTGCGTCCCCCTTACAAGAGCGTTCCCCGCTACGCTTCATTCACACAGGAACGATCCCGTTATGTTTCATTCATAAGCTTTCACGCACATCTCTCTCGCGCCCGTGAAGCTTGCACGATGCGTTCTTACTCGTATGTTACGCGCCACCTAGAGTCTCGCGCTCAGTAAACATACACACACATATATATATGTAAGACACAAATTTAAATTTCGCCAATATAGGATTTGGAATTTTAGGTTAACCGTAGACACGTGTTGATGCAGGAAATATACCTGTTTTTAATCAATAAACATATTTACAGATTAGCTCACGACTAATAACATATTTCAAAAACAATTAATAATATTGTACCTGAATCAATACAATTGTCCTTAATGGTAAGTGATAAATACTTTATTACTGAAGCTTGTGCCTCTCACTCTCTCTACGTTGCCTCTTACCACGTTGTGCCAATTGTGTGACTCAGGCGACCAAGTTTGGCGCGAAGATACAAACTTACATCCCCCCCTTTCCAGACCGAAGGCTAATTCATGTCCGCATATGGCACTAACTTGCTGGCGTGAAATAAGTTTGCCTCATTCTTTTTAAACCCTCCACCAATAATATATATTAAATCAGATATTTTTTCCTTTATTTTGAATGGTCCTGTTCTAATCACATCCAATTTTCCTCTGTTCAATCTATTACTATTCTGAACATAGACTAGATCTCCTATTTTATATTCTCTCTTTTTTACATTTTTATCATAATATATTTTATTCTTATCATGTATTTTCTTTGAATTTTCATAAGCTATTACTCTATTCTCTTTTAAATTTGATGTATTATCCTTATTCAGCTGTTTGGGTAGAATAGAGTTGTTTATTCCGGTTAGAAGATAATTAGGAGTGAAACCTGTGGAACTGTGTATGGTGTTATTATATTCCTTAATACATTCTTTTGCCACCACTGGCCATGATTTGTTTCTATTTTCATAAATTTTACATCTTATTCTGTTTACTAATGTTTGGTTTGATCTTTCATTTAAGCCATTCGAAAATGCACAATCCACTGCTGTAAAGATTAATGTTATCTCTTTCTTTTTTAGGTATTGTTTAAATGCACCAGAATTTATGCCCGGGTATTGGTCAGCTAATAATGTTTCAATTTTTGTTTCTTTTTCTTTTTCTACTTTTTCCACCAATTTAATAAAATCTTTGGCTACTTGTGTTTTTGATGTGCTTATAAAAGCATATCGTGTGAAGTGATCAATAATTAAATGTAGATATTTTTTTGTACTCTTGTTAGCTTTAAAATTTCATTTGGTACATAATTTCAAATGGTTTTTCCGCTGGGCCTAACTGTGACAGAGGCGCTTTGAAGCAGCCAATTCTTGACTTGTTTTTTATACATGTTTCACAAGAGCGACAAATATTTTTAATGTGTTTGTACATATTTTTAAAATAGAATTTATGTCCAATTGTTAAATTTAATTGTTTGGTCCCGATATGACCCTGTGTTTTGTGGACATCTTTGATAAGTGACGTTCCATATTCTTCTGTAATCCAAATCTTTTTTCTATTATTTAATGTTTTGTATATAATTTTATTTTCAATGTTATATTTGTTATCCAGTGGTAATAATTTTTGGTTCTCATGAATTTCTTCTATTCTTACTACATTTGTTGTTTTTATTTTCGAATCTTCTTCTTGTTCGGTCGGTTCTAATACCGGATTTCGAGATAGACAATCTGCTTCTAGGTTATCTTTTCCTGGGTTGTATACTATTTCAAATTCAAATTGTGATATATAGTTTAAAATTTGTAGTAACTCTGGATCATCACTTTTATTTATGTTAAAATTTTCTATTGGTTTGTGATCTGTAAATATAATAAATTTTTTTCCTATTAGATAATATTGCCAGTATAAAATAGCTTCTTTTATCGCCAAGCATTCAATGAATATAGCTCTTTTTGTTTTCTGAGTTTTTGTCAGTTTTCTGGAGAAATAAAATACTGGTTTTAGTTCTGTGAGGTTTTCCGAGGTGATGTGGATCGTGGGTCAAAGAAATAAGTTTCACGTAAACGAGGTTACTTTATTATATCACGTGTGTACGCGACGAGAGTCCGAACAAGAAGAAGGAAAAACAAAAAAGAACTCTCTAAGCACACATTCAGGTGGGCCCGTCGGAGGGCGCAACGATCAAGCCTTTAAGGCCGATTTCCAACACTCCCTCTATCGATGTGCCCGAACGTTCATACGAACACACTCAACTCACATGTTTACACATACGAACACTCATGCGTAAATTCCCATATTCATACGCACATTCTCATGAATAAATATTTTCGTTCGTACATGTTTATGTCATTACAAACATACATAGACGCTTCGCTATCTTATATTTAACATATTCACGCATTTTTCATGTTTTATTTTTGACAATGGTTTTGTTAATACATCAGCGCACATTAAATCAGTCGGTAAGTATTGCACTTTAATAATAGCATCTTCTTGTGCTTCGCGCGTAATATGATATCTAATGTCTATGTGTTTACTACGCCTGTGATAGACAGAATTTGTACTTAGTTTAATTGCACTTTGGTTGTCACAATGTACAGTCGTTGCACCTTTTACACATTTATCTAGGCACATATGAGTCATTAGTCTTTTTAAGTAAATTACTTCTTTTGTCACTTCAGATAAAGCCACATATTCTGCTTGCATAGTTGAAGCTGCTACCGACTTCTGTTTCTTGCATGACCAGCTTATTGGTCCACCAGCGAGGATTACCACATTTCCTGAACATGATCGTCGATCATCAACGTCTCCAGCCCAGTCCGAATCACAGAATGCTTTCATTGTTTGGTTACTTTTTGTATACGTGATTCCATAGTTTATTGTATGCTGAATGTACCTCAATGTTCTCTTCGCCATTTTCCAATGCGTTATTCCAGGATTAGAACAAAAACGACTTAAGGCACTTGCAGCAAATGACAAATCCGGCCGTGTTGCATTTGATAGGTATATCAATCCACCAACCAGCTCTCTGTACGGTCGATTTTTCATTTCTTCTTCCTCTTCTTTGGTTTTTGGGTTCATATCTTTTGTCAGTGTGATACCATACTCTATTGGAGTAGATATTGGCTTCGAATTTTCCATACCAAACCTCTTTAGTAAAGCTCTTGCATATCTTTCTTGTGAAAGTCTCATACTTCCATTCGATGCTTCTCTTTCAATTTTTATTCCAAGTAGGTTGTTTATTGGACCCAAATCTTTCATTTTAAATTTGCTGCTCAGAATCTTCTTCGTTGCGTTGATTTCATGCACGTTGGTTGATGCCAGAATCAAATCATCCACATATATGATTATAATTATTTTACTCTTTCCATTGGAATTTACATAAACGCAAGGATCGGTCTCTGTTCGTTTAAAACTCATATTTTGTAGGCAATCGTCGATTCTTTTATACCATTGCCTTCCCGCCTGTTTCAATCCATACAGGGGTTTGTTCAGAAGACAAACTTTATTTTGATTTCTGCTAAACAGTTTTGGCTGCTCCATGTATATTTCATCGGATAAATCACCTTGAATGTATGCAGCGACTACGTCCATTTGGTGTACATACATTTCATTTTCCACCGATGCAGCCAGTAGAGAACGTATTGTTTCGAGTCTTGCGACAGATGCAAAAACTTCTTCATAATCGATGCCTTTGGTTTGTCTGCGACCTCCTGCGACTAATCTTGCTTTGTAGCGATCGACGGTTCCATCCTGGTTTTGTTTAATTTTAAAAACCCATCGATTCGGCAATACCTTTCTGTCTTTCGGACGATTCACCAGACGCCATGTTTCATTCTCCATTAGAGACTCATATTCCGTTTTCATTGCATCTAGTCATAAGTGTTTGTCGTCACGCGACATTATTTCTTCTACACATGATGGTTGACTTAATATCATATCGTCTGCAAGGTTTGCTACATTATTAAAAAGTTTTCTCGGCCTTCCCACTTTTCCAGTTCTAATTATTTTTGGTCTTCCGGGTGCTCTTCGTCGAGGTTCACTAGGATTAGACCCATTATTGCTGTTGTCTACTGGAGAGTTTATATCTCTATTTCCCTCTTGTTCACTCGTATCTATTTCATCTTTGCAAGCAATGAGGTCCAACGGAACACTTGTAAGATCTTCCGTTGTAGAGTGAATCTGGTATGTATCTTCATTTTCCTGTGAAATATCTTCATGGAACCGCACGTCACGTCGTTTTACAATGGTCTTCGTACCAGGTGACCAAAGTCTATACGCTTTCGTTTCTTCAGAATATCCTACTAGGATGTAAGCTTTTCCTTTTGTTTCTAGTTTGCTCTTTCGTGGTCCTTTTTCTAGAGCTATTACCTTGCTACCAAAAATTCTCATGTAGCCTACGTATGGTATTTTATCTGTCCACATCTGAAAAGGAGTTGTATTATTTAGTATCGATGTTGGGCAACGATTTCTAATAAAGTTGGCAGTATTTACTGCTTCTGCCCACAAACTCTTTGGTAGATGCGACTCCTCCAATAAACATCTTGCCATTTCCATTAGAGTTCGATTGGCTCTCTCGGCGACTCCGTTTTGCTGTGGCGTATATTCCACACTCAATTGTCGTTTGATTCCTTCTGCTTCTAAAAATGCATTAAATTCATTTGATACATATTCTTTTGCATTGTCTGTTCTTAGTATTTTTATAGCGCACCCAGTCTCTTTTTCTACACGTTGCTTGTATTTCTTGAATACGTTCAAAATTTCGTGCCGATTCTTGAGCATAACCACCTCCGTGTACCTCGTCTTGTCGTCTACAAAGGTTGCAAAGTATCTTGATCCACCGAGTGATGTAGTACTAATTGGACCACAAATATCAGAATGAACCAAGCCTAGTTTCTCTCTGGTCTTCGTTGTTGACGATCTGTAGGGTAACTGGTGTATCTTGGATTTGTCGCACGTTTCACATTTGAAGTTTTCCGCACCTCCGCTGAAGTTCATGCCTACAACCATATTATATTTTAGCAATTTCTTCAAATCAGCGATATTTAAGTGTCCATACCTGGAGTGCCATCGACGTAATTTATCGTCACTAACGCGCACTGCTTGAGCGTTTTCATTTTCGGTTTCGTTAACAATATATAAATCACCTTCTCTTTTCGCGGACAACGCTATAGAACCATTCGCGCGTTTCACAATAGCACCGTTCTTTTTAAATATAACGCTGTAATTATTGTCGGTGATTCGCGACACTGATATTAAATTATTTCTAAAACTCGGCACTAACATTGTTTCTTTTAGTTTTACGGTATTTGTACTATTATCGCACGCATTCGCATTTATTATAACATCACCTGTACCAGTTGACATTACGCATTGTTCCGCCGCAGTATACACTTTTTCACGCGTTTTTTCATTTACACTTAAGAATCTGCCGCGATCATTACACATGTGCTTCGTGGCACCACTGTCTAAACACCAATTCACCGATCTTTCCGGTTCGGCGTTCAACACTATCGCTTGCATGGCGTCTTCCGCGCTGTTTCCGGCGAAATTTTCTTTCTTCGATCTGCAATCAGTTGATCGATGTCCTTGTTTCCCGCACTTGAAGCAATTTCCGCTGCTTCTGGTTGACTTGTGCCTTGTATACCGTCCTCTGGCGTTTCCTCGATAACTGTTGTTTTCATTCGTTCTTCCTTTAACAAATAGTGCGTCATTGTCAGAGGGCGATTCTTTGTTTGATTGATCATTCCTTCTGGCTTCCTGTTCTATAAGCTTCAACTTCAGAGACTCAACACTCGGAATATCATCGCGTGACTCGATCGCGATACAAAATCCTTCATACTCGGTCGGTAAAGAATTCAGCAGCATTATCGATAGCAACTCATCTGGTATTTGGATTCCAGCTTCATCCAACTGTTCCGCTTTCGAAAGAAATTCGTTGGTGTATTGCGTCATGCTCTGTGTCGATTCCTTTTTCATCCTATATAGCTGCTTATACAAGGCAGCTTTCCTTACCGGTCCTTTGGATTCGTGAGCTTCTTGTAATAATCCCCACGCTTCAGCCGATGTCTCCGCTTTCTTAATGTGTATCAGTTGATTTTTCGATACGCTTAATGTAATTAAAGCTAGTGCTTTTTCGTCCCTGGTAGTCCATACGGCAAGATTTTCTTGCGTCTTAGTTATTTTTCCGTTTGTAAACGCCCAAAGTTCATTACAAACAAGCACACTTTTCATCTGGAGCTTCCAAGATTCATAATTTGTTTCAGACAACTTTTCAATTTGGTGCGTTGAATGCAAGGCGGCCATGATGCTTAACCGGTCTCGACTTCCCACGTGGCAACGATAACACTCGCGACTTCTATATTCTTTTACTTATATATTCTTGATCCCAACGAACACCTGGGCCCATAACCTGTGAGGTTTTCCGAGGTGATGTGGATCGTGGGTCAAAGAAATAAGTTTCACGTAAACGAGGTTACTTTATTATATCACGTGTGTACGCGACGAGAGTCCGAACAAGAAGAAGGAAAAACAAAAAAGAACTCTCTAAGCACACATTCAGGTGGGCCCGTCGGAGGGCGCAACGATCAAGCCTTTAAGGCCGATTTCCAACAAGTTCTTTATTTTCTTGTGGTTGCTTCAAAATTGCTCCAACTCCATCAAACTTCTCCAAAACCATATCCTTAGCTTTTGACCGATTAGATTTTTCTGTTGACTCAACTTGTGCGCTAGTCGATATTTGCGGAACTTCCTCTAAATATTCATTATCGAAAATCATATTTCCTTCTTTGTCTAAATAAATAGATTTTAGCTCCTCTGATAAGGTCACTGTCACCTTTCTGAATTTATTACGCACTTTTAAACTTCTCACCACGCCTTTGACAATTTCGTTTTTAAGTAATTGGACGTGTTGAACTTCGGTTTGCTTATCTCCGGGAAAAGCAAAAATTTCCTCTTGATCCAACCTTACCTGTTGAAGATACAAACTTACATATATATACATATATTCATTCATATAAATATACATGTACATATATTATATACTACGACTATTCTCTTACCGTTATTATAATTATATCTTTTACTTACTTTCATTATCATATATTAATTATCTAAAGTATAGCTATTATTAAATAACAATACACATGCGTTCTTTGTTAATCAAACAATCTTCTTGCGTTTTATTATTTATCAATACATATTGTCACGTTGCCCGGATTTTCGGGCCCGTCCGACGGGAGAAAACCCGGACAACGGCGGGTTTTTATAGACCGTGAGGCCGGGCCACGCTCGGCCGCGCGATACGTGGTCCACCCGTGACAAAGGTATCTCGTAGGCTCGATTTTCCCGACGGATCTTATAAGGTTCGGGACTGGAAACGGGCGCCAGACACTCGCAAGTGTCACACGAACAATTCCTAACGAACGCGAGACGCGAATTATGATACCGAACCTACGAGAAGCGCGCGAGGGCCTGAATAGCGGCAGCCTGGGCCAGGATTCTACGCGGAGGGAATACGGGACGTTTCCCGCGGCGGAAAGGTTTCTCACAATGAAGCGTACACGAGTTTGGGCTTCGAGTTAACATTTATTTCATCCGGTCTTTACAAGGAGCTGCCGGGATCGCCCGGCAGCGGTGTAATCGAAGCCCGCGCGATTTTACAAGTTTGTACGACAGGTAGACGGTCGCTCGCACTTTTTGCACCCGGGTATGCATTCCTACGCGTCGAACTCGATCGCGGGCGCGATGTACGGCAGCCTCGATTGACAATTAGCCGGTCGAGAAGCGACCGGGTTCCGATGATATACGCGGCAGCAAATTCTAAATGACTGTGTCCGTCGGAAGTAGCCGGAAACGGCGATACGGTTTTCGTCGCGTCGTCCCACCGTGGGACGTCCCCAGATTGGATTCTCCAAAAATCGGTAACGATACGGGCGCCCCGTCCGTTCACCGACCGACGGCCTCACCCCCTTCTCGATTCTGTTCTGATCGCGATTCACGGCGAGCGAGGTCACGTCTAAAATTCGACTCGAAGTCCGGCCGATTCGCAAAAACGCTACCGAGCCAACGCGAAAATCATAGTAGTGCGGAAAAAACCTGGTCGGCACTTACCACGCGGCACGTGGTTTCCTAGTCGCTTCGGTCTTTCTTTACGGCAGCTCTGGGCTCCCTAGCGGCTTTGATTTTTCTGGATTCGGCAGCTCTCTCAATCCCTACGTCTCGGCAGCAGTGATGATGTTCAAAATTACTGTATGACTTACGCACTCGTAAAACGACTAACCCGGACTCGTTTCGGCGGCACAGTGACCTACTTCGCGAAGACTCGCTAACGCGAAAGCGAGGCGTCCCCCACTATCCTACTTTTCCCTGCTCCCGCGCGACGCTCGAACCTATCGCTCGCTTTCGCGCGACAGGGCCGCGCCCGGCGGTACGGGGCCCTCGGCTACGGATCTATCGGCTCACGCTTTCCTGGTGACACGCGTTGATTGGCCGCTTCCCTTGGAGACAGACATCGTGCCATTCCCTCGACGGGTGCTTGTAGCTTTTCGGGACGAGGCGGCGACGAGGTCGAGATGATGTACGCCTCAGACCCGTAATTCCTCGGCGGCGCCTCCGGGTTGGTAGGCCCGGGCTCGGTGTCCTCCTTGTTGACTTCCTGTAGGGCGTCCTCCGTAGCAGTCCCCTGCACGTTTTCCCTCCGGATTTTCCGCGTTCCTGGGAGGAGGGAAAAGGATCCGGGTCCCCCTGGGACCCGGCCACGGTCCTGCAACTTCGTGTCGCCCCAAATGGCGCGGCATTCAAACCGCGTCAATATCCAATCTGGGATCTCGGACGCTCCCAGGGAGATCGATCACGACCACCGTTATCGCGGTGGTGCTGCCAAAGGGCGGCCCGGTCTTTAGAACTTAGATCGGAGGGACGTGGACGAATTCGCCACGTCACAATATATATATATATATATATATATATATATATATATATATATATCTCATGCGTTCTTTTACATATATACATATATATCTCATGCGTTCTTTTACATATATACATATATTAAACATGCGTTCTTTCATTAACAACTTACTTTATACTTTATACTTACTATATTCTTTTATATTTTATAATTATATCTTGCGTTACGTCTTAAACAGTTACCTACCGCCTGTATGTTACCATCTGCCAGTTATATACCTACGTTCTAGACGCTTCTTACCAACAGTCACGCCCTACTTATCACGAGAACACCAGCGACATACATACACCAGCCGAATACAAGACTAGTATTTTCTCCCTCGCAACCATTCAAGCATACAATCATGCTATCTTTCTCGCCCTCATCGTGCTCCGTCCCATTCATTCTAACAGCCACTTTTGCTTTTTCTCTCTTCAGGCCTTTTAGTTCCTTTTTCGGAAACTAGACCCTAGTAGCTCAAAATATTGTATACATATTCATACAATATTAAAAAGAGATACAATCTGTTTTTAATATTTAAATATACATATAATATTTATTCTACATTAAGAAACAAATATTCTTTTTGAAATATACAGGAAATATCGATTTCATGTTACGAGAAAAATATTTTTTTCAAAATATAAAATGAATCTTTATTTAATATTAGAAATGGAATATTTTTTTCCTAATATACAGATAATATTTATTTCATATTATGAAAAGAATATTTTTTTCTCATTATAAAATGAATCTTTATTTAATATTAGAAATGGAATATTTTTTTCCTAATATACAGATAATATTTATTTCATATTATGAAAAGAATATTTTTTTCTCATTATAAAATGCATCTTTATTTAATATAAGAAATAGGATTTTTTTTAAATATGCAGGAAATACTTTTCATGGAAAAATATTTCTTCCAGAATATGGAAGTCATACAACTTTCATATTACGAATGAAATATTGGTTTCAAATATAAAATAAATCTTTATTCAATACTGGAAGTAAAATGTTTACTTTTAATTTACTTTGAATTCGAGTCTGTCACTTAATCGACATACATTTATATTATAAGAACATTACGAACTTTTTAATCTTATACAGTTCAATCACGTTGCGTGAGACATAAGAGTTATGATTAATTAATTAATTAATTAATGTTCTTACTATGTGCGACAAAGTTGCACGAACAATAATCGTAACTCTTATGTCTTACGCAACGTGATTGAACTGTATAAGATTAAAAAGTTCGTAGCAACAGACTCCCCATAGTATTGGAACCTATTCGAGATCTTTCTCGGCTTTGTCTAAACAGAGTCTGGAGATTATACTCGCTGCGCTAGAAAATATAAACATTCGACTGCAGTCAAAGTATTTGGGAGAGGTCCTGGCCTTATTGCAGCGGAGATCATTCATTCTTTAGCGAGCAATCTGTGTTGGGACGCAACGTATACAATGTGAGACCCACGAATGTATCTCTAGAATGAATTTGACACCAAATCCCAAGACTTCGACCACCCGACTAGAAGAAATATATCAGTCTAAGTGTCGAAGGCTCTTGAGCTCGAAGCGACGGGACTCGTCCGATTTTTTGTACGACTTTCCGGCGCCATAACATTTACAGTTTAAGACAACGTCTGGACCATTTTCTAGATCTCACCCCCAATTTTCTCCCACTTTGCTTCATCACCTCCACCACAATTTTTGCGTTCTAGTCTTCAGTCTTCAGCCAGCTCTTACATAACGAACGGTTTGACTGCGGAACGCGACCTATATGTATACATAGTATAATTATAGTATAGAATAGTATAGAAAAGTTATTATAGTATAGAAATACGTAGCGTGCGTGTAGTGTAATAATACAAACGGATACCTCTCTACACCTGCATTTCATCGATCGCAGAAAAGGTAAGTACATTTATGTAATGTATAATAAATAAATAAATATATATATCATTTTCTAAAGACTTGCAATTAAAGTTTTGGTAAATGTTACGTTTAGGGGAGGCACCTTGGATGACATATGTTGTCAAGGTCAACATTCTGAACAACTTTTCTCTATACATCTATCCGTCGCTTGGACTTGGTGTGCGAAATAATTGCAAAAAACTTTCGTTAAATTTTGGTTACAAGTACAGTTTATTCTCATACAATCTGTCACTGAACACTAATTGAAATATACAGAATCATATACAACTTGTTTTGTGGTTAGTTTGGCGGTGAGGGCCGCCCGACTACGCTTACAATGTTCCACATTTTGATTTCGTACATGTGTTTTTATTTCACGCGTACGTTGCCAACCCAAATGACTTTTTTCCTTAATACTTGCTTCATTTCCACGCACATATTAGTCGTTTTTGCCTTCAATACTTAAAATAACTGTTGCATTTTTCAAACTTTTTTTGTTCTTAACTTTTTAATTAAAAACGAGCAAAAAGGTGACCTTGACAACATATATCAAGGTCAAGGTTATCCGAGCTGCCTCCCCTAAACGTAACATTTATCAAAGCTTTCAAAGATAGTTTTTCATATACCATTTATTTTGCAGTTACACAATTAAATTTCACAATGGCCGAAAAACGTTACAAAAAATATAAATTTATAAAGAAACAGATAGCTTTCAATCAGAGTCAGATGAGTCTTCATACCGAAGAAGAAAGTATAATCATGTGAAATAATTCGACAACTATTAATGACCACGTCATATCCGATCAGAGTCCACAATTTGATCTTCAAATTACAAATAATAGGAGTAACACAAATTACATTACAGATGATACATCTACTGCTTTTAGAAATTTAAAATTAATTACCTTTTTAAAAACATGGTCCCTAGAAAATAAAATCAATCATACCCAACTAAACAATTTATTAAAAGGCTTGAAGGACATTTTTCCTGATTATCAGATTCCACGCGATGCACGAACTATATTAAAGACTATGCGCTCATCAAGCAATATTACATCACTTATTAGCAAAAAGAATACGATAGCTCAATATTCATATTTAGGTATAAAGGCGCATTTATTTACTTTATTAGAAAATGAAAGTGTATTGACGGAGCTGAAAGAAACATTTATGTTTCAATTAATTTTTAATGTCGATGGTATTCCACTTTCAAAAAGTTCAAATAAACAGTTTTGGCCCATTTTATGCAAAATAGTATTGAAACATTGTACGGTGTCCCCTTTTCCAATAGCAATATATTATGGCGATGCAAAACCTAATTCCTTGACTGATTATTTAAATGATTTTGTACATGAATTGAACGATATTTTAGAATATGGATTATTTTACGATGGTAATAATTTTAAAGTAACTGTTATATGTTTTACGTGTGATGCACCTGCGAGAGCATTTTTAAAAAATATTAAAGGACATACGGGTTACAAAGGTTGCGAAAGATGTACATAAATGGGTATATATTACAAAAAACGAATTAGTTATGTAAAACGTGACGCTAGCGCTCGAACGCATTCCCATTTTGAAAACTTTCACGACATTGCTCATCATCAAAATAATCAAAGAACACCTCTGTTAAATATAATTAAACTCGATATAATAAAACATTTTGCTCTAGATTATATGCATTTATGTTGCTTAGGGGTAATGAAAAAATTACTCGGTCATTGGTGCAAAATACAACTTGGAATTTCAGATAAAAATAAATTATCAAAGAGAATGACATCTTCAGCAAAATATGTACCCAGTGAATTTAATCGTAAATCGCGTCCCATATCGGAGCTACCTCGATTCAAAGCTACTGAGTTCCGACTATTCCTTTTATACTTGGGACCCATTCTGTTAAAACAAATTCTTCCAGATAATTATTATGATCACTTCTTGTTATTTCATGTCGCTATTAGAATTTTATTACATAATAAGTTATATCCAAACGCAGAGTGGTTAAATACAGCTCGGGGAATGTTATTTAAATTTGTTGACAATTGTCCTAGCCTTTATGGCAGAGAATTTTGTACATATAATATTCATAATTTAGTGCACATTTCAGACGACGTAGAAAATTTAAGATATTCTTTGGAGGAATTAAGTTGGTTTCCTTTTGAAAACTATTTAGGAAAGCTAGTAAGCATGCTACGTAGATGGAATAAACCTTTAGCACAAATAACAAATAGATTATCGGAAAATGGAATGCCTACAGTCACGGAAAATATTAATACACAAATAAGGATTACAATCAGCAATAACAGAAAGAACAATACAACTTCCTTATTTTATATTAAAAGCGTATGGATTTTGTGACCGTTATGTCTTTTTAAAAAATGGACATGTCCTACAAGTCACAGACATATTAGAAAACAGAATAGTTGGGAAATTATCAACAAACTTAAAAAATTGTTATAAACACCCTATTAAATCCAAAATAATAGGATTATTTAAATTTGATAAATTCACTGATGAAATCTTGTCTTACGAACTAAATGAAATTTTGTACAAATCATTCGTAGTTAAATGCCATTCATATTTCGTAGCATGTGAACTGCTTCATCAGTATCATTAAATTTAAGTTTAATTACGTTATTTTAAAGTAAATATTAATTGAGGTATTTATAAATTTATATTTTTAAGGATTCTTTTATATAATTTTTAAAATGTCGCCAACGGAAAAGTATCCAAAATTCCAAAACACAATATATCCAAAAAGCGCATTATTTTCGAATCATCCGATTCATCTGATTCTTCGAAAGAAAGCCAACCAATTGAGCCATCGCAAATAGATACACCAAGTAAGTCGGAAAATAGACAAAAATGCTAAATCTTTATTATAAATATCAAAATAGTAATCAATTATACATATAATAAGATAATAAACTTAAGGTGATAATAATACTTTGTGATATTCTCCACAGATGTACATAGTATAACAACAAATAAGGATGAGGGACTGTTTGAGATTGGCTGAATGTGTCGGCAGCGTTCCCGCGCCGACGCGGATCGGCGCCCCGCAATTGGCTGGATCGCGGAGAGAAGCGAGATCAAGAATCGATTGTTAGATCGCTCTCTAATTGGCCCGCGCCGACGAGCCGGGTTACGATCGATTATCATCGTTTCGCCGGCTCGCTCGCTCGTCCAGTTCGTTTCTAACGCTCTATCTATCTATCTCGCAATCGATTTTGATCTCGGCTTCTTGTTCACGTGAACGCTTCGCGTCTTTTTGACCGGTTTCGTGCCACAAGAGCTATCTACGGCTCCCGAAATAGACGGGAGATATCCACTCCAAGCTAAACTGTTCTAACGTGTTTATTTGTGTTTACAAACTGTACAAAGTAATCGGTTCTTGTTCGACGATCCTCACGGTGAAATAAAGTCGTTGTCTCAGTAAACCGCGGCTCTTTAGTGTTCGCCTTCCGATCCCAAACGGGGACAATTGGCCGCATTAAGTCGGCAATATGTCGAAATAAAATACGACGTAAAATTAATTTTAAATAAATTAGAGAATATTGAAAGATTATTAAATGTTAGAGTAACGGGTGGAAGCAGCCATGACGAATTAGATAATAATTTTCTAAATCAATTACCATTAGCGTCGGTAGTTGCCATCAACGATTTTGATACGATGATATCAGAACACACAGAAAAATTTAATTCGCTGGTTTGTATTTACTGTTGTTTGGTATGTGGTTCATATATATAATTTGTAATGTTGACATCAAATAAATAATGGCATATATTTTTCAGGTACAACTGTTATATTTAGTCGGTGGAGACACCAACAAAAAAATTATTTATAATATGCTTCGGAAAATTATGACAAATAAAGCAGCTACGAATTATTCCGGACAAAGAAAGAAGAAAAAATTATCATTTGTAAATTTAAAATTATATGATGCTGTAATGAGTAAGTAACTATAATTATTACTTTTATGTATTGCCACGAGCTATACGTAATACATATGTATGTATTTTTTTTCATTTTTAATTTCACAGCTGCCACAAGAAGAAGGCAAACTACAATTACGGAGGTGGAAATAAGACAATGCGTGTCTTTATTTTTAGCGACAGCCAAGTCAAGGCTGTAAGCTTATAAATATATATAAAATATATCTTTATTTCAAGCGTATTCAATAAAAGTTAAATTAATATGCCATCAAATCCGTATTCATTATTATATATGTATCATTTGTTCCTTTGCCTTTTTTCCCTAGCTTCTTTCGCTTTACTAAATTCAATTTTCAGAGAAAGTCATACTTTGATTATAATAAAAAATCTTAAACAATAAAGTTCCATAAGATTCTGTTCAGCTCCTTCCACACTTTTGAACGGTAGTGTATCTTTTATGGTGCCACTAGTATTGTTAGTGAAAATTGAAATGTTGGCCAAATGATTTCATCTGATGATTCGAAGGGGTAGGAACACCACTACGTTACAGATCACCGAGGTACAACAACCGTAGGCCACGTCACAAGGAGGGAGGGTGACCGCTCCAAGGAATGCCCGCGCCGCGCTCACGTGTGCCCATATTTTCAGTTCGCGTTTGGAATCGAAGTTTTAAAAGATACATATTTAATATTACATAAAAAAAAAGCACTAAATCCCGATCTAGAGAACCACAATTAGCAAACCAAGTATATAAAAGTGAGTTAAATATATTTTTTCAAACATCAAACCAATATTTTTTGAGCCACACATTTTAATATAAAGCAAACATTCGATTCAAATATTGTATACACATACATTAAATGTAAAATAAATGTTTAAAAAATATAGACTAACCATTCATAGAATATAACAGAAATATTTATTTTACATTTTTTAAATATTGATTGTATATTTTCTGAATATTTACATTACGTATTTTAAATATCTCTTTCATATTTGATGAATATTTAATTTACATTTCTTTAACATTTATTTCATATTTCCTGTATCTGTATATAATATTTCAATCTGATATTTATTTCATATTAAAAAGTGTGGCTCAAAAAATATTTATTGAATATCTGAAAAAAATATTTAACCAATATTTTGTGCTACTAGGGGATGGTCAAGGACCCAACATTTTTCTCGCTTCAGAAACTGAATCTCCTGAGATACACCCTCAGGACCCGAGCTTTCTCGCTGCTAAAAATATTCGAGGATACCTATAAGTACCCCTAGCGGCGAGAGCAGAAGACGGAAAAGATCTCTACAATCTTGCTCTCGGTGCGTGTCACTAGCACGAGGACGCAGACTGAGACGCTGCCCCCTTATAGAAGCACATAGTTAGTATAGTAATGACCGGCGTTGTAATATCTCGAGTAATTAAGAAGAAGAAGACTAGGCGCGGAGGACGCCGACACCAGCTTAAGAAGCTGTTCTTTCAAACAACCCCTGGAGAAGCAGCCGAAGAAGAAGTCATCGCCGAAGAGAAGGAAGAACAATCAACGCCACCCATCGAGCCACTCCCCCTCCCCACCTGGAAGCTCATCCCCATTTCTCTCCCCGTAACGAGCGTTCCAGATTTTAGTCAAGCCGTCAAATCGGATCCCCGTATTAAATTCTATGCGCGAAAACTGTTCCCTGTTCCCCCTTCTATAGTTAAGTAAATCAATGTAAATATTAGTTAAGAATTTTAATTATAAGTTAGTCATAAGAGTCAGCTATTGTTATTTTACACGCACAAATAAATCTTGTTAATACCAGTTGTTGTCAAGAAGCCTCAGTATCACCCTCACCTTCGTTGCTCCGTTTTGGTTCCTCCTCAGACGAAATTACGAACAAATCCGCCCTTACTCAGGCCTCGTTACAAGCTCTACTTTAGGGAAGGCTTAGCACGTGACAGGCCAACATTTTTGGTGACAGCGCGGTGGGATTTCGTTCAGATTTCGAGGAGGAAAACCCCGGACGGATGGACGGATGTACTACTCCGTCGACAAAACTCTGGAAATTTTTAAGTCCCACCGCTAAGAGGAAACTTTTTCCGTATCGGTCGTAGACGATTTTCGACGTGATATCACTGTAATATAGACGGTTTCTAACAATATATATCATAACACCAAACTCGCTACTACTATTATTTACCGAGTTATTAGCAAATAATGGACGGATGTACTACTCCGTCGACAAAACTCTGGAAATTTTTAAGTCCCACCGCTAAGAGGAAACTTTTTCCGTATCGGTCCTAGACGATTTTCGACGTGATATCACTGTAATATAGACGGTTTCTAACAATATATATCATAACACCAAACTCGCTACTACTATTATTTACCGAGTTATTAGCAAATAATGGACGGATGTACAACTCCGTCGACAAAACTCTAGAAATTTTTAAGTCCCACCGCTAAGAGAAAACTTTTTCCGTATCGGTCCTAGACGATTTTCGACGTGATATCACTGTAATATAGACGGTTTCTAACAATATATATCATAACACCAAACTCGCTACTACTATTATTTACCGAGTTATTAGAAAATAATGGACGGATGTACTACTCCGTCGACAAAACTCTGGAAATTTTTAAGTCCCACCGCTAAGAGGAAACTTTTTCCGTATCGGTCCTAGACCATTTTCGACGTGATATCACTGTAATATAGACGGTTTCTAACAATATATATCATAACACCAAACTCGCTACTACTATTATTTACCGAGTTATTAGCAAATAATGGACGGATGTACTACTCCGTCGACAAAGCTCTGGAAATTTTTAAGTCCCACCGCTAAGAGGAAACTTTTTCCGTATCGGTCCTAGACGATTTTCGACGTGATATCACTGTAATATAGACGGTTTCTAACAATATATATCATAACACCAAACTCGCTACTACTATTATTTACCGAGTTATTAGCAAATAATGGACGGATGTACTACTCCGTCGACAAAGCTCTGGAAATTTTTAAGTCCCACCGCTAAGAGGAAACTTTTTCCGTATCGGTCCTAGACGATTTTGGACGTGATATCACTGTAATATAGACGGTTTCTAACAATATATATCATAACACCAAACTCGCTACTACTATTATTTACCGAGTTATTAGAAAATAATGGACGGATGTACTACTCCGTCGACAAAACTCTGGAAATTTTTAAGTCCCACCGCTAAGAGGAAACTTTTTCCGTATCGGTCCTAGACGATTTTCGACGTGATATCACTGTATTATAGACGGTTTCTAACAATATATATCATAACACCAAACTCGCTACTACTATTATTTACCGAGTTATTAGCAAATAATGGACGGATGTACTACTCCGTCGACAAAACTCTAGAAATTTTTAAGTCCCACCGCTAAGAGAAAACTTTTTCCGTATCGGTCCTAGACGATTTTCGACGTGATATCACTGTAATATAGACGGTTTCTAACAATATATATCATAACACCAAACTCGCTACTACTATTATTTACCGAGTTATTAGCAACTAATGGACGGATGTACTACTCCGTCGACAAAGCTCTGGAAATTTTTAAGTCCCACCGCTAAGAGGAAACTTTTTCCGTATCGGTCGTAGACGATTTTCGACGTGATATCACTGTAATATAGACGGTTTCTAACAATATATATCATAACACCAAACTCGCTACTACTATTATTTACCGAGTTATTAGCAAATAATGGACGGATGTACTACTCCGTCGACAAAACTCTGGAAATTTTTAAGTCCCACCGCTAAGAGAAAACTTTTTCCGTATCGGTCGTAGACGATTTTCGACGTGATATCACTGTAATATAGAAGGTTTCTAACAATATATATCATAACACCAAACTCGCTACTACTATTATTTACCGAGTTATTAGAAAATAATGGACGGATGTACTACTCCGTCGACAAAACTCTGGAAATTTTTAAGTCCCACCGCTAAGAGGAAACTTTTTCCGTATCGGTCCTAGACGATTTTCGACGTGATATCACTGTATTATAGACGGTTTCTAACAATATATATCATAACACCAAACTCGCTACTACTATTATTTACCGAGTTATTAGCAAATAATGGACTGATGTACTACTCCGTCGGACGTTGGACGAAAATTTTTCTAAGTCCCACCGCTAAGAGGAAACTTTTTCCGTATCGGTCCTAGACGATTTTCGACGTGATATCACTGTAATATAGACGGTTTCCAACAATATATATCATAACACCAAACTCGCTACTACTATTATTTACCGAGTTATTAGCAAATAATGGACTGATGTACTACTCCGTCGACAAAACTCTAGAAATTTTTAAGTCCCACCGCTAAGAGAAAACTTTTTCCGTATCGGTCCTAGACGATTTTCGACGTGATATCACTGTAATATAGAAGGTTTCTAACAATATATATCATAACACCAAACTCGCTACTACTATTATTTACCGAGTTATTAGCAAATAATGGACGGATGTACTACTCCGTCGACAAAACTCTGGAAATTTTTAAGTCCCACCGCTAAGAGGAAACTTTTTCCGTATCGGTCGTAGACGATTTTCGACGTGATATCACTGTAATATAGACGGTTTCTAACAATATATATCATAATGTGGGATCAGGACCCCCAGACCAAAAAGTATGTAGGAGATCGGGAAGAAAGGGAGGGTTCCGTGGGTGAGCGCGTTAGTCGATCGGCTACCACCAGTGAGGTCGTGGGTTCGATTCCCGGCGGCGGTGCCCTCGTTTTTCCCGAGATCCTACAATTGGTGTCAGAAGTGGGATTGGGGGAACACCGATCGCCGCACGAGGTGGCGCTGTGAGTTTCTAAGTTGTTACGACGAGTTGTGTTTGGTGGCTCTGTGTATGGCCACAGCACAAAAAAGACGATGATACGACGCTGTGACGGACATTCGAGGGCGAATGTCGTTGCAGGATGGCCGAGTGTGGGATCAGGACCCCCAGACCAAAAAGTATGTAGGAGATCGGGAAGAAAGGGAGGGTTCCGTGGGTGAGCGCGTTAGTCGATCGGCTACCACCAGTGAGGTCGTGGGTTCGATTCCCGGCGGCGGTGCCCTCGTTTTTCCCGAGATCCTACAATAACACCAAACTCGCTACTACTATTATTTACCGAGTTATTAGCAAATAATGGACGGATGTACTACTCCGTCGACAAAACTCTGGAAATTTTTAAGTCCCACCGCTAAGAGGAAACTTTTTCCGTATCGGTCGTAGACGATTTTCGACGTGATATCACTGTAATATAGACGGTTTCTAACAATATATATCATAACACCAAACTCGCTACTACTATTATTTACCGAGTTATTAGCAAATAATGGACGGATGTACTACTCCGTCGACAAAACTCTTGAAATTTTGAAGTCCCACCGCTAAGAGAAAACTTTTTCCGTATCGGTCCTAGACGATTTTCGACGTGATATCACTGTAATATAGACGGTTTCTAACAATATATATATCATAACACCAAACTCGCTACTACTATTATTTACCGAGTTATTAGCAACTAATGGACGGATGTACTACTCCGTCGACAAAGCTCTGGAAATTTTTAAGTCCCACCGCTAAGAGGAAACTTTTTCCGTATCGGTCCTAGACGATTTTCGACGTGATATCACTGTAATATAGACGGTTTCTAACAATATATATCATAACACCAAACTCGCTACTACTATTATTTACCGAGTTATTAGAAAATAATGGACGGATGTACTACTCCGTCGACAAAACTCTGGAAATTTTTAAGTCCCACCGCTAAGAGGAAACTTTTTCCGTATCGGTCCTAGACGATTTTCGACGTGATATCACTGTAATATAGAAGGTTTCTAACAATATATATCATAACACCAAACTCGCTACTACTATTATTTACTGAGTTATTAGCAACTAATGGACGGATGTACTACTCCGTCGACAAAGCTCTGGAAATTTTTAAGTCCCACCGCTAAGAGGAAACTTTTTCCGTATCGGTCCTAGACGATTTTCGACGTGATATCACTGTAATATAGACGGTTTCTAACAATATATATCATAACACCAAACTCGCTACTACTATTATTTACCGAGTTATTAGAAAATAATGGACGGATGTACTACTCCGTCGACAAAACTCTGGAAATTTTTAAGTCCCACCGCTAAGAGGAAACTTTTTCCGTATCGGTCCTAGACCATTTTCGACGTGATATCACTGTAATATAGACGGTTTCTAACAATATATATCATAACACCAAACTCGCTACTACTATTATTTACCCAGTTATTAGCAAATAATGGACGGATATACTACTCCGTCGACAAAACTCTGGAAATTTTTAAGTCCCACCGCTAAGAGGAAACTTTTTCCGTATCGGTCCTAGACGATTTTCGACGTGATATCACTGTAATATAGACGGTTTCTAACAATATATATCATAACACCAAACTCGCTACTACTATTATTTACCGAGTTATTAGCAAATAATGGACGGATGTACTACTCCGTCTCCAAAACTCTAGAAATTTTTAAGTCCCACCGCTAAGAGAAAACTTTTTCCGTATCGGTCCTAGACGATTTTCGACGTGATATCACTGTAATACAGAAGGTTTCTAACAATATATATCATAACACCAAACTCGCTACTACTATTATTTACCGAGTTATTAGCAACTAATGGACGGATGTACTACTCCGTCGACAAAGCTCTGGAAATTTTTAAGTCCCACCGCTAAGAGGAAACTTTTTCCGTATCGGTCCTAGACGATTTTCGACGTGATATCACTGTAATATAGACGGTTTCTAACAATATATATCATAACACCAAACTCGCTACTACTATTATTTACCGAGTTATTAGCAACTAATGGACGGATGTACTACTCCGTCGACAAAGCTCTGGAAATTTTTAAGTCCCACCGCTAAGAGGAAACTTTTTCCGTATCGGTCCTAGACGATTTTCGACGTGATATCACTGTAATATAGACGGTTTCTAACAATATATATCATAACACCAAACTCGCTACTACTATTATTTACCGAGTTATTAGCAAATAATGGACGGATGTACTACTCCGTCGACAAAACTCTTGAAATTTTTAACTCCCACCGCTAAGAGAAAACTTTTTCCGTATCGGTCCTAGACGATTTTCGACGTGATATCACTGTAATATAGACGGTTTCTAACAATATATATCATAACACCAAACTCGCTACTACTATTATTTACCGAGTTATTAGAAAATAATGGACGGATGTACTACTCCGTCGACAAAACTCTGGAAATTTTTAAGTCCCACCGCTAAGAGGAAACTTTTTCCGTATCGGTCCTAGACGATTTTCGACGTGATATCACTGTAATATAGACGGTTTCTAACAATATATATCATAACACCAAACTCGCTACTACTATTATTTACCGAGTTATTAGCAAATAATGGACGGATGTACTACTCCGTCGACAAAACTCTTGAAATTTTGAAGTCCCACCGCTAAGAGAAAACTTTTTCCGTATCGGTCCTAGACGATTTTCGACGTGATATCACTGTAATATAGACGGTTTCTAACAATATATATATCATAACACCAAACTCGCTACTACTATTATTTACCGAGTTATTAGCAACTAATGGACGGATGTACTACTCCGTCGACAAAGCTCTGGAAATTTTTAAGTCCCACCGCTAAGAGGAAACTTTTTCCGTATCGGTCCTAGACGATTTTCGACGTGATATCACTGTAATATAGACGGTTTCTAACAATATATATCATAACACCAAACTCGCTACTACTATTATTTACCGAGTTATTAGAAAATAATGGACGGATGTACTACTCCGTCGACAAAACTCTGGAAATTTTTAAGTCCCACCGCTAAGAGGAAACTTTTTCCGTATCGGTCCTAGACGATTTTCGACGTGATATCACTGTAATATAGAAGGTTTCTAACAATATATATCATAACACCAAACTCGCTACTACTATTATTTACTGAGTTATTAGCAACTAATGGACGGATGTACTACTCCGTCGACAAAGCTCTGGAAATTTTTAAGTCCCACCGCTAAGAGGAAACTTTTTCCGTATCGGTCCTAGACGATTTTCGACGTGATATCACTGTAATATAGACGGTTTCTAACAATATATATCATAACACCAAACTCGCTACTACTATTATTTACCGAGTTATTAGAAAATAATGGACGGATGTACTACTCCGTCGACAAAACTCTGGAAATTTTTAAGTCCCACCGCTAAGAGGAAACTTTTTCCGTATCGGTCCTAGACCATTTTCGACGTGATATCACTGTAATATAGACGGTTTCTAACAATATATATCATAACACCAAACTCGCTACTACTATTATTTACCCAGTTATTAGCAAATAATGGACGGATATACTACTCCGTCGACAAAACTCTGGAAATTTTTAAGTCCCACCGCTAAGAGGAAACTTTTTCCGTATCGGTCCTAGACGATTTTCGACGTGATATCACTGTAATATAGACGGTTTCTAACAATATATATCATAACACCAAACTCGCTACTACTATTATTTACCGAGTTATTAGCAAATAATGGACGGATGTACTACTCCGTCTCCAAAACTCTAGAAATTTTTAAGTCCCACCGCTAAGAGAAAACTTTTTCCGTATCGGTCCTAGACGATTTTCGACGTGATATCACTGTAATACAGAAGGTTTCTAACAATATATATCATAACACCAAACTCGCTACTACTATTATTTACCGAGTTATTAGCAACTAATGGACGGATGTACTACTCCGTCGACAAAGCTCTGGAAATTTTTAAGTCCCACCGCTAAGAGGAAACTTTTTCCGTATCGGTCCTAGACGATTTTCGACGTGATATCACTGTAATATAGACGGTTTCTAACAATATATATCATAACACCAAACTCGCTACTACTATTATTTACCGAGTTATTAGCAACTAATGGACGGATGTACTACTCCGTCGACAAAGCTCTGGAAATTTTTAAGTCCCACCGCTAAGAGGAAACTTTTTCCGTATCGGTCCTAGACGATTTTCGACGTGATATCACTGTAATATAGACGGTTTCTAACAATATATATCATAACACCAAACTCGCTACTACTATTATTTACCGAGTTATTAGCAAATAATGGACGGATGTACTACTCCGTCGACAAAACTCTTGAAATTTTTAACTCCCACCGCTAAGAGAAAACTTTTTCCGTATCGGTCCTAGACGATTTTCGACGTGATATCACTGTAATATAGACGGTTTCTAACAATATATATCATAACACCAAACTCGCTACTACTATTATTTACCGAGTTATTAGAAAATAATGGACGGATGTACTACTCCGTCGACAAAACTCTGGAAATTTTTAAGTCCCACCGCTAAGAGGAAACTTTTTCCGTATCGGTCCTAGACGATTTTCGACGTGATATCACTGTAATATAGACGGTTTCTAACAATATATATCATAACACCAAACTCGCTACTACTATTATTTACCCAGTTATTAGCAAATAATGGACGGATGTACTACTCCGTCGACAAAACTCTGGAAATTTTTAAGTCCCACCGCTAAGAGGAAACTTTTTCCGTATCGGTCGTAGACGATTTTCGACGTGATATCACTGTAATATAGACGGTTTCTAACAATATATATCATAACACCAAACTCGCTACTACTATTATTTACCGAGTTATTAGCAAATAATGGACGGATGTACTACTCCGTCGACAAAACTCTGGAAATTTTTAAGTCCCACCGCTAAGAGGAAACTTTTTCCGTATCGGTCGTAGACGATTTTCGACGTGATATCACTGTAATATAGAAGGTTTCTAACAATATATATCATAACACCAAACTCGCTACTACTATTATTTACCGAGTTATTAGAAAATAATGGACGGATGTACTACTCCGTCGACAAAACTCTGGAAATTTTTAAGTCCCACCGCTAAGAGGAAACTTTTTCCGTATCGGTCCTAGACGATTTTCGACGTGATATCACTGTATTATAGACGGTTTCTAACAATATATATCATAACACCAAACTCGCTACTACTATTATTTACCGAGTTATTAGCAAATAATGGACTGATGTACTACTCCGTCGGACGTTGGACGAAAATTTTTCTAAGTCCCACCGCTAAGAGGAAACTTTTTCCGTATCGGTCCTAGACGATTTTCGACGTGATATCACTGTAATATAGACGGTTTCCAACAATATATATCATAACACCAAACTCGCTACTACTATTATTTACCGAGTTATTAGCAAATAATGGACTGATGTACTACTCCGTCGACAAAACTCTAGAAATTTTTAAGTCCCACCGCTAAGAGAAAACTTTTTCCGTATCGGTCCTAGACGATTTTCGACGTGATATCACTGTAATATAGAAGGTTTCTAACAATATATATCATAACACCAAACTCGCTACTACTATTATTTACCGAGTTATTAGCAAATAATGGACGGATGTACTACTCCGTCGACAAAACTCTGGAAATTTTTAAGTCCCACCGCTAAGAGGAAACTTTTTCCGTATCGGTCCTAGACGATTTTCGACGTGATATCACTGTAATATAGACGGTTTCTAACAATATATATCATAACACCAAACTCGCTACTACTATTATTTACCGAGTTATTAGCAAATAATGGACGGATGTACTACTCCGTCGACAAAACTCTGGAAATTTTTAAGTCCCACCGCTAAGAGGAAACTTTTTCCGTATCGGTCGTAGACGATTTTCGACGTGATATCACTGTAATATAGACGGTTTCTAACAATATATATCATAACACCAAACTCGCTACTACTATTATTTACCGAGTTATTAGCAAATAATGGACGGATGTACTACTCCGTCGACAAAACTCTAGAAATTTTTAAGTCCCACCGCTAAGAGAAAACTTTTTCCGTATCGGTCCTAGACGATTTTCGACGTGATATTACTGTAATATAGACGGTTTCTAACAATATATATCATAACACCAAACTCGCTACTACTATTATTTACCGAGTTATTAGCAAATAATGGACGGATGTACTACTCCGTCGACAAAACTCTGGAAATTTTTAAGTCCCACCGCTAAGAGGAAACTTTTTCCGTATCGGTCGTAGACGATTTTCGACGTGATATCACTGTAATATAGACGGTTTCTAACAATATATATCATAACACCAAACTCGCTACTACTATTATTTACCGAGTTATTAGCAAATAATGGACGGATGTACTACTCCGTCGACAAAACTCTAGAAATTTTTAAGTCCCACCGCTAAGAGGAAACTTTTTCCGTATCGGTCCTAGACGATTTTCGACGTGATATCACTGTAATATAGACGGTTTCTAACAATATATATCATAACACCAAACTAGCTACTACTATTATTTACCGAGTTATTAGCAAATAATGGACGGATGTACTACTCCGTCGACAAAACTCTGGAAATTCTTAAGTCCCACCGCTAAGAGGAAACTTTTTCCGTATCGGTCCTAGACGATTTTCGACGTGATATCACTGTAATATAGACGGTTTCTAACAATATATATCATAACACCAAACTCGCTACTACTATTATTTACCGAGTTATTAGCAAATAATGGACGGATGTACTACTCCGTCGACAAAACTCTAGAAATTTTGAAGTCCCACCGCTAAGAGAAAACTTTTTCCGTATCGGTCCTAGACGATTTTCGACGTGATATCACTGTAATATAGACGGTTTCTAACAATATATATCATAACACCAAACTCGCCACTACTATTATTTACCGAGTTATTAGCAAATAATGGACGGATGTACTACTCCGTCGACAAAACTCTGGAAATTTTTAAGTCCCACCGCTAAGAGGAAACTTTTTCCGTATCGGTCGTAGACGATTTTCGACGTGATATCACTGTAATATAGACGGTTTCTAACAATATATATCATAACACCAAACTCGCTACTACTATTATTTACCGAGTTATTAGCAAATAATGGACGGATGTACTACTCCGTCGACAAAACTCTGGAAATTTTTAAGTCCCACCGCTAAGAGGAAACTTTTTCCGTATCGGTCGTAGACGATTTTCGACGTGATATCACTGTAATATAGACGGTTTCTAACAATATATATCATAACACCAAACTCGCTACTACTATTATTTACCGAGTTATTAGCAAATAATGGACGGATGTACTACTCCGTCGACAAAACTCTGGAAATTTTTAAGTCCCACCGCTAAGAGGAAACTTTTTCCGTATCGGTCCTAGACGATTTTCGACGTGATATCACTGTAATATAGACGGTTTCTAACAATATATATCATAACACCAAACTCGCTACTACTATTATTTACCGAGTTATTAGCAAATAATGGACGGATGTACTACTCCGTCGACAAAACTCTTGAAATTTTGAAGTCCCACCGCTAAGAGAAAACTTTTTCCGTATCGGTCCTAGACGATTTTCGACGTGATATCACTGTAATATAGACGGTTTCTAACAATATATATATCATAACACCAAACTCGCTACTACTATTATTTACCGAGTTATTAGCAACTAATGGACGGATGTACTACTCCGTCGACAAAGCTCTGGAAATTTTTAAGTCCCACCGCTAAGAGGAAACTTTTTCCGTATCGGTCCTAGACGATTTTCGACGTGATATCACTGTAATATAGACGGTTTCTAACAATATATATCATAACACCAAACTCGCTACTACTATTATTTACCGAGTTATTAGCAAATAATGGACGGATGTACTACTCCGTCGACAAAACTCTGGAAATTTTTAAGTCCCACCGCTAAGAGGAAACTTTTTCCGTATCGGTCCTAGACGATTTTCGACGTGATATCACTGTAATATAGAAGGTTTCTAACAATATATATCATAACACCAAACTCGCTACTACTATTATTTACTGAGTTATTAGCAACTAATGGACGGATGTACTGCTCCGTCGACAAAGCTCTGGAAATTTTTAAGTCCCACCGCTAAGAGGAAACTTTTTCCGTATCGGTCCAAGACGATTTTCGACGTGATATCACTGTAATATAGACGGTTTCTAACAATATATATCATAACACCAAACTCGCTACTACTATTATTTACCGAGTTATTAGAAAATAATGGACGGATGTACTACTCCGTCGACAAAACTCTGGAAATTTTTAAGTCCCACCGCTAAGAGGAAACTTTTTCCGTATCGGTCCTAGACGATTTTCGACGTGATATCACTGTAATATAGACGGTTTCTAACAATATATATCATAACACCAAACTCGCTACTACTATTATTTACCGAGTTATTAGCAAATAATGGACGGATGTACTACTCCGTCTCCAAAACTCTAGAAATTTTTAAGTCCCACCGCTAAGAGAAAACTTTTTCCGTATCGGTCCTAGACGATTTTCGACGTGATATCACTGTAATACAGAAGGTTTCTAACAATATATATCATAACACCAAACTCGCTACTACTATTATTTACCGAGTTATTAGCAACTAATGGACGGATGTACTACTCCGTCGACAAAGCTCTGGAAATTTTTAAGTCCCACCGCTAAGAGGAAACTTTTTCCGTATCGGTCCTAGACGATTTTCGACGTGATATCACTGTAATATAGACGGTTTCTAACAATATATATCATAACACCAAACTCGCTACTACTATTATTTACCGAGTTATTAGCAAATAATGGACGGATGTACTACTCCGTCGACAAAACTCTTGAAATTTTTAACTCCCACCGCTAAGAGAAAACTTTTTCCGTATCGGTCCTAGACGATTTTCGACGTGATATCACTGTAATATAGACGGTTTCTAACAATATATATCATAACACCAAACTCGCTACTACTATTATTTACCGAGTTATTAGAAAATAATGGACGGATGTACTACACCGTCGACAAAACTCTAGAAATTTTTAAGTCCCACCGCTAAGAGAAAACTTTTTCCGTATCGGTCCTAGACGATTTTCGACGTGATATCACTGTAATACAGAAGGTTTCTAACAATATATATCATAACACCAAACTCGCTACTACTATTATTTACCGAGTTATTAGCAACTAATGGACGGATGTACTACTCCGTCGACAAAGCTCTGGAAATTTTTAAGTCCCACCGCTAAGAGGAAACTTTTTCCGTATCGGTCCTAGACGATTTTCGACGTGATATCACTGTAATATAGACGGTTTCTAACAATATATATCATAACACCAAACTCGCTACTACTATTATTTACCGTGTTATTAGCAACTAATGGACGGATGTACTACTCCGTCGACAAAACTCTGGAAATTTTTAAGTCCCACCGCTAAGAGGAAACTTTTTCCGTATCGGTCGTAGACGATTTTCGACGTGATATCACTGTAATATAGACGGTTTCTAACAATATATATCATAACACCAAACTCGCTACTACTATTATTTACCGAGTTATTAGCAAATAATGGACGGATGTACTACTCCGTCGACAAAACTCTGGAAATTTTTAAGTCCCACCGCTAAGAGGAAACTTTTTCCGTATCGGTCGTAGACGATTTTCGACGTGATATCACTGTAATATAGAAGGTTTCTAACAATATATATCATAACACCAAACTCGCTACTACTATTATTTACCGAGTTATTAGAAAATAATGGACGGATGTACTACTCCGTCGACAAAACTCTGGAAATTTTTAAGTCCCACCGCTAAGAGGAAACTTTTTCCGTATCGGTCCTAGACGATTTTCGACGTGATATCACTGTATTATAGACGGTTTCTAACAATATATATCATAACACCAAACTCGATACTACTATTATTTACCGAGTTATTAGCAAATAATGGACTGATGTACTACTCCGTCGGACGTTGGACGAAAATTTTTCTAAGTCCCACCGCTAAGAGGAAACTTTTTGCGTATCGGTCCTAGACGATTTTCGACGTGATATCACTGTAATATAGACGGTTTCCAACAATATATATCATAACACCAAACTCGCTACTACTATTATTTACCGAGTTATTAGCAAATAATGGACGGATGTACTACTCCGTCGACAAAACTCTGGAAATTTTTAAGTCCCACCGCTAAGAGGAAACTTTTTCCGTATCGGTCGTAGACGATTTTCGACGTGATATCACTGTAATATAGACGGTTTCTAACAATATATATCATAACACCAAACTCGCTACTACTATTATTTACCGAGTTATTAGCAAATAATGGACGGATGTACTACTCCGTCGACAAAACTCTGGAAATTTTTAAGTCCCACCGCTAAGAGGAAACTTTTTCCGTATCGGTCGTAGACGATTTTCGACGTGATATCACTGTAATATAGAAGGTTTCTAACAAAATATATCATAACACCAAACTCGCTACTACTATTATTTACCGAGTTATTAGAAAATAATGGACGGATGTACTACTCCGTCGACAAAACTCTGGAAATTTTTAAGTCCCACCGCTAAGAGGAAACTTTTTCCGTATCGGTCCTAGACGATTTTCGACGTGATATCACTGTATTATAGACGGTTTCTAACAATATATATCATAACACCAAACTCGCTACTACTATTATTTACCGAGTTATTAGCAAATAATGGACGGATGTACTACTCCGTCGACAAAACTCTAGAAATTTTTAAGTCCCACCGCTAAGAGAAAACTTTTTCCGTATCGGTCCTAGACGATTTTCGACGTGATATTACTGTAATATAGACGGTTTCTAACAATATATATCATAACACCAAACTCGCTACTACTATTATTTACCGAGTTATTAGCAAATAATGGACGGATGTACTACTCCGTCGACAAAACTCTGGAAATTTTTAAGTCCCACCGCTAAGAGGAAACTTTTTCCGTATCGGTCGTAGACGATTTTCGACGTGATATCACTGTAATATAGACGGTTTCTAACAATATATATCATAACACCAAACTCGCTACTACTATTATTTACCGAGTTATTAGCAAATAATGGACGGATGTACTACTCCGTCGACAAAACTCTGGAAATTTTTAAGTCCCACCGCTAAGAGGAAACTTTTTCCGTATCGGTCGTAGACGATTTTCGACGTGATATCACTGTAATATAGAAGGTTTCTAACAATATATATCATAACACCAAACTCGCTACTACTATTATTTACCGAGTTATTAGAAAATAATGGACGGATGTACTACTCCGTCGACAAAACTCTGGAAATTTTTAAGTCCCACCGCTAAGAGGAAACTTTTTCCGTATCGGTCCTAGACGATTTTCGACGTGATATCACTGTATTATAGACGGTTTCTAACAATATATATCATAACACCAAACTCGCTACTACTATTATTTACCGAGTTATTAGCAAATAATGGACGGATGTACTACTCCGTCGACAAAACTCTAGAAATTTTTAAGTCCCACCGCTAAGAGAAAACTTTTTCCGTATCGGTCCTAGACGATTTTCGACGTGATATTACTGTAATATAGACGGTTTCTAACAATATATATCATAACACCAAACTCGCTACTACTATTATTTACCGAGTTATTAGCAAATAATGGACGGATGTACTACTCCGTCGACAAAACTCTGGAAATTTTTAAGTCCCACCGCTAAGAGGAAACTTTTTCCGTATCGGTCGTAGACGATTTTCGACGTGATATCACTGTAATATAGACGGTTTCTAACAATATATATCATAACACCAAACTCGCTACTACTATTATTTACCGAGTTATTAGCAAATAATGGACGGATGTACTACTCCGTCGACAAAACTCTGGAAATTTTTAAGTCCCACCGCTAAGAGGAAACTTTTTCCGTATCGGTCCTAGACGATTTTCGACGTGATATCACTGTATTATAGACGGTTTCTAACAATATATATCATAACACCAAACTCGCTACTACTATTATTTACCGAGTTATTAGCAAATAATGGACTGATGTACTACTCCGTCGGACGTTGGACGAAAATTTTTCTAAGTCCCACCGCTAAGAGGAAACTTTTTCCGTATCGGTCCTAGACGATTTTCGACGTGATATCACTGTAATATAGACGGTTTCCAACAATATATATCATAACACCAAACTCGCTACTACTATTATTTACCGAGTTATTAGCAAATAATGGACTGATGTACTACTCCGTCGACAAAACTCTAGAAATTTTTAAGTCCCACCGCTAAGAGAAAACTTTTTCCGTATCGGTCCTAGACGATTTTCGACGTGATATCACTGTAATATAGAAGGTTTCTAACAATATATATCATAACACCAAACTCGCTACTACTATTATTTACCGAGTTATTAGCAAATAATGGACGGATGTACTACTCCGTCGACAAAACTCTGGAAATTTTTAAGTCCCACCGCTAAGAGGAAACTTTTTCCGTATCGGTCGTAGACGATTTTCGACGTGATATCACTGTAATATAGACGGTTTCTAACAATATATATCATAACACCAAACTCGCTACTACTATTATTTACCGAGTTATTAGCAAATAATGGACGGATGTACTACTCCGTCGACAAAACTCTGGAAATTTTTAAGTCCCACCGCTAAGAGGAAACTTTTTCCGTATCGGTCGTAGACGATTTTCGACGTGATATCACTGTAATATAGACGGTTTCTAACAATATATATCATAACACCAAACTCGCTACTACTATTATTTACCGAGTTATTAGCAAATAATGGACGGATGTACTACTCCGTCGACAAAACTCTAGAAATTTTTAAGTCCCACCGCTAAGAGAAAACTTTTTCCGTATCGGTCCTAGACGATTTTCGACGTGATATTACTGTAATATAGACGGTTTCTAACAATATATATCATAACACCAAACTCGCTACTACTATTATTTACCGACTTATTAGCAAATAATGGACGGATGTACTACTCCGTCGACAAAACTCTGGAAATTTTTAAGTCCCACCGCTAAGAGGAAACTTTTTCCGTATCGGTCGTAGACGATTTTCGACGTGATATCACTGTAATATAGACGGTTTCTAACAATATATATCATAACACCAAACTCGCTACTACTATTATTTACCGAGTTATTAGCAAATAATGGACGGATGTACTACTCCGTCGACAAAACTCTAGAAATTTTTAAGTCCCACCGCTAAGAGGAAACTTTTTCCGTATCGGTCCTAGACGATTTTCGACGTGATATCACTGTAATATAGACGGTTTCTAACAATATATATCATAACACCAAACTAGCTACTACTATTATTTACCGAGTTATTAGCAAATAATGGACGGATGTACTACTCCGTCGACAAAACTCTGGAAATTCTTAAGTCCCACCGCTAAGAGGAAACTTTTTCCGTATCGGTCCTAGACGATTTTCGACGTGATATCACTGTAATATAGACGGTTTCTAACAATATATATCATAACACCAAACTCGCTACTACTATTATTTACCGAGTTATTAGCAAATAATGGACGGATGTACTACTCCGTCGACAAAACTCTAGAAATTTTGAAGTCCCACCGCTAAGAGAAAACTTTTTCCGTATCGGTCCTAGACGATTTTCGACGTGATATCACTGTAATATAGACGGTTTCTAACAATATATATCATAACACCAAACTCGCTACTACTATTATTTACCGAGTTATTAGCAAATAATGGACGGATGTACTACTCCGTCGACAAAACTCTGGAAATTTTTAAGTCCCACCGCTAAGAGGAAACTTTTTCCGTATCGGTCGTAGACGATTTTCGACGTGATATCACTGTAATATAGACGGTTTCTAACAATATATATCATAACACCAAACTCGCTACTACTATTATTTACCGAGTTATTAGCAAATAATGGACGGATGTACTACTCCGTCGACAAAACTCTGGAAATTTTTAAGTCCCACCGCTAAGAGGAAACTTTTTCCGTATCGGTCGTAGACGATTTTCGACGTGATATCACTGTAATATAGACGGTTTCTAACAATATATATCATAACACCAAACTCGCTACTACTATTATTTACCGAGTTATTAGCAAATAATGGACGGATGTACTACTCCGTCGACAAAACTCTAGAAATTTTTAAGTCCCACCGCTAAGAGGAAACTTTTTCCGTATCGGTCCTAGACGATTTTCGACGTGATATCACTGTAATATAGACGGTTTCTAACAATATATATCATAACACCAAACTAGCTACTACTATTATTTACCGAGTTATTAGCAAATAATGGACGGATGTACTACTCCGTCGACAAAACTCTGGAAATTCTTAAGTCCCACCGCTAAGAGGAAACTTTTTCCGTATCGGTCCTAGACGATTTTCGACGTGATATCACTGTAATATAGACGGTTTCTAACAATATATATCATAACACCAAACTCGCTACTACTATTATTTACCGAGTTATTAGCAAATAATGGACGGATGTACTACTCCGTCGACAAAACTCTAGAAATTTTGAAGTCCCACCGCTAAGAGAAAACTTTTTCCGTATCGGTCCTAGACGATTTTCGACGTGATATCACTGTAATATAGACGGTTTCTAACAATATATATCATAACACCAAACTCGCTACTACTATTATTTACCGAGTTATTAGCAAATAATGGACGGATGTACTACTCCGTCGACAAAACTCTGGAAATTTTTAAGTCCCACCGCTAAGAGGAAACTTTTTCCGTATCGGTCGTAGACGATTTTCGACGTGATATCACTGTAATATAGACGGTTTCTAACAATATATATCATAACACCAAACTAGCTACTACTATTATTTACCGAGTTATTAGCAAATAATGGACGGATGTACTACTCCGTCGACAAAACTCTAGAAATTTTTAAGTCCCACCGCTAAGAGAAAACTTTTTCCGTATCGGTCCTAGACGATTTTCGACGTGATATCACTGTAATATAGAAGGTTTCTAACAATATATATCATAACACCAAACTCGCTACTACTATTATTTACCGAGTTATTAGCAAATAATGGACGGATGTACTACTCCGTCGACAAAACTCTGGAAATTTTTAAGTCCCACCGCTAAGAGGAAACTTTTTCCGTATCGGTCGTAGACGATTTTCGACGTGATATCACTGTAATATAGACGGTTTCTAACAATATATATCATAACACCAAACTCGCTACTACTATTATTTACCGAGTTATTAGCAAATAATGGACGGATGTACTACTCCGTCGACAAAACTCTGGAAATTTTTAAGTCCCACCGCTAAGAGGAAACTTTTTCCGTATCGGTCGTAGACGATTTTCGACGTGATATCACTGTAATATAGACGGTTTCTAACAATATATATCATAACACCAAACTCGCTACTACTATTATTTACCGAGTTATTAGCAAATAATGGACGGATGTACTACTCCGTCGACAAAACTCTAGAAATTTTTAAGTCCCACCGCTAAGAGAAAACTTTTTCCGTATCGGTCCTAGACGATTTTCGACGTGATATCACTGTAATATAGACGGTTTCTAACAATATATATCATAACACCAAACTCGCTACTACTATTATTTACCGAGTTATTAGCAAATAATGGACGGATGTACTACTCCGTCGACAAAACTCTGGAAATTTTTAAGTCCCACCGCTAAGAGGAAACTTTTTCCGTATCGGTCGTAGACGATTTTCGACGTGATATCACTGTAATATAGACGGTTTCTAACAATATATATCATAACACCAAACTAGCTACTACTATTATTTACCGAGTTATTAGCAAATAATGGACGGATGTACTACTCCGTCGACAAAACTCTAGAAATTTTTAAGTCCCACCGCTAAGAGAAAACTTTTTCCGTATCGGTCCTAGACGATTTTCGACGTGATATCACTGTAATATAGAAGGTTTCTAACAATATATATCATAACACCAAACTCGCTACTACTATTATTTACCGAGTTATTAGCAAATAATGGACGGATGTACTACTCCGTCGACAAAACTCTGGAAATTTTTAAGTCCCACCGCTAAGAGGAAACTTTTTCCGTATCGGTCGTAGACGATTTTCGACGTGATATCACTGTAATATAGACGGTTTCTAACAATATATATCATAACACCAAACTCGCTACTACTATTATTTACCGAGTTATTAGCAAATAATGGACGGATGTACTACTCCGTCGACAAAACTCTGGAAATTTTTAAGTCCCACCGCTAAGAGGAAACTTTTTCCGTATCGGTCGTAGACGATTTTCGACGTGATATCACTGTAATATAGACGGTTTCTAACAATATATATCATAACACCAAACTCGCTACTACTATTATTTACCGAGTTATTAGCAAATAATGGACGGATGTACTACTCCGTCGACAAAACTCTAGAAATTTTTAAGTCCCACCGCTAAGAGAAAACTTTTTCCGTATCGGTCCTAGACGATTTTCGACGTGATATCACTGTAATATAGACGGTTTCTAACAATATATATCATAACACCAAACTCGCTACTACTATTATTTACCGAGTTATTAGCAAATAATGGACGGATGTACTACTCCGTCGACAAAACTCTGGAAATTTTTAAGTCCCACCGCTAAGAGGAAACTTTTTCCGTATCGGTCGTAGACGATTTTCGACGTGATATCACTGTAATATAGACGGTTTCTAACAATATATATCATAACACCAAACTCGCTACTACTATTATTTACCGAGTTATTAGCAAATAATGGACGGATGTACTACTCCGTCGACAAAACTCTGGAAATTTTTAAGTCCCACCGCTAAGAGGAAACTTTTTCCGTATCGGTCGTAGACGATTTTCGACGTGATATCACTGTAATATAGAAGGTTTCTAACAATATATATCATAACACCAAACTCGCTACTACTATTATTTACCGAGTTATTAGAAAATAATGGACGGATGTACTACTCCGTCGACAAAACTCTGGAAATTTTTAAGTCCCACCGCTAAGAGGAAACTTTTTCCGTATCGGTCCTAGACGATTTTCGACGTGATATCACTGTATTATAGACGGTTTCTAACAATATATATCATAACACCAAACTCGCTACTACTATTATTTACCGAGTTATTAGCAAATAATGGACTGATGTACTACTCCGTCGGACGTTGGACGAAAATTTTTCTAAGTCCCACCGCTAAGAGGAAACTTTTTCCGTATCGGTCCTAGACGATTTTCGACGTGATATCACTGTAATATAGACGGTTTCCAACAATATATATCATAACACCAAACTCGCTACTACTATTATTTACCGAGTTATTAGCAAATAATGGACTGATGTACTACTCCGTCGACAAAACTCTAGAAATTTTTAAGTCCCACCGCTAAGAGAAAACTTTTTCCGTATCGGTCCTAGACGATTTTCGACGTGATATCACTGTAATATAGAAGGTTTCTAACAATATATATCATAACACCAAACTCGCTACTACTATTATTTACCGAGTTATTAGCAAATAATGGACGGATGTACTACTCCGTCGACAAAACTCTGGAAATTTTTAAGTCCCACCGCTAAGAGGAAACTTTTTCCGTATCGGTCGTAGACGATTTTCGACGTGATATCACTGTAATATAGACGGTTTCTAACAATATATATCATAACACCAAACTCGCTACTACTATTATTTACCGAGTTATTAGCAAATAATGGACGGATGTACTACTCCGTCGACAAAACTCTGGAAATTTTTAAGTCCCACCGCTAAGAGGAAACTTTTTCCGTATCGGTCGTAGACGATTTTCGACGTGATATCACTGTAATATAGACGGTTTCTAACAATATATATCATAACACCAAACTCGCTACTACTATTATTTACCGAGTTATTAGCAAATAATGGACGGATGTACTACTCCGTCGACAAAACTCTAGAAATTTTTAAGTCCCACCGCTAAGAGAAAACTTTTTCCGTATCGGTCCTAGACGATTTTCGACGTGATATTACTGTAATATAGACGGTTTCTAACAATATATATCATAACACCAAACTCGCTACTACTATTATTTACCGACTTATTAGCAAATAATGGACGGATGTACTACTCCGTCGACAAAACTCTGGAAATTTTTAAGTCCCACCGCTAAGAGGAAACTTTTTCCGTATCGGTCGTAGACGATTTTCGACGTGATATCACTGTAATATAGACGGTTTCTAACAATATATATCATAACACCAAACTCGCTACTACTATTATTTACCGAGTTATTAGCAAATAATGGACGGATGTACTACTCCGTCGACAAAACTCTAGAAATTTTTAAGTCCCACCGCTAAGAGGAAACTTTTTCCGTATCGGTCCTAGACGATTTTCGACGTGATATCACTGTAATATAGACGGTTTCTAACAATATATATCATAACACCAAACTAGCTACTACTATTATTTACCGAGTTATTAGCAAATAATGGACGGATGTACTACTCCGTCGACAAAACTCTGGAAATTCTTAAGTCCCACCGCTAAGAGGAAACTTTTTCCGTATCGGTCCTAGACGATTTTCGACGTGATATCACTGTAATATAGACGGTTTCTAACAATATATATCATAACACCAAACTCGCTACTACTATTATTTACCGAGTTATTAGCAAATAATGGACGGATGTACTACTCCGTCGACAAAACTCTAGAAATTTTGAAGTCCCACCGCTAAGAGAAAACTTTTTCCGTATCGGTCCTAGACGATTTTCGACGTGATATCACTGTAATATAGACGGTTTCTAACAATATATATCATAACACCAAACTCGCTACTACTATTATTTACCGAGTTATTAGCAAATAATGGACGGATGTACTACTCCGTCGACAAAACTCTGGAAATTTTTAAGTCCCACCGCTAAGAGGAAACTTTTTCCGTATCGGTCGTAGACGATTTTCGACGTGATATCACTGTAATATAGACGGTTTCTAACAATATATATCATAACACCAAACTCGCTACTACTATTATTTACCGAGTTATTAGCAAATAATGGACGGATGTACTACTCCGTCGACAAAACTCTGGAAATTTTTAAGTCCCACCGCTAAGAGGAAACTTTTTCCGTATCGGTCGTAGACGATTTTCGACGTGATATCACTGTAATATAGACGGTTTCTAACAATATATATCATAACACCAAACTCGCTACTACTATTATTTACCGAGTTATTAGCAAATAATGGACGGATGTACTACTCCGTCGACAAAACTCTAGAAATTTTTAAGTCCCACCGCTAAGAGAAAACTTTTTCCGTATCGGTCCTAGACGATTTTCGACGTGATATTACTGTAATATAGACGGTTTCTAACAATATATATCATAACACCAAACTCGCTACTACTATTATTTACCGAGTTATTAGCAAATAATGGACGGATGTACTACTCCGTCGACAAAACTCTGGAAATTTTTAAGTCCCACCGCTAAGAGGAAACTTTTTCCGTATCGGTCGTAGACGATTTTCGACGTGATATCACTGTAATATAGACGGTTTCTAACAATATATATCATAACACCAAACTCGCTACTACTATTATTTACCGAGTTATTAGCAAATAATGGACGGATGTACTACTCCGTCGACAAAACTCTAGAAATTTTTAGGTCCCACCGCTAAGAGGAAACTTTTTCCGTATCGGTCCTACACGATTTTCGACGTGATATCACTGTAATATAGACGGTTTCTAACAATATATATCATAACACCAAACTAGCTACTACTATTATTTACCGAGTTATTAGCAAATAATGGACGGATGTACTACTCCGTCGACAAAACTCTGGAAATTCTTAAGTCCCACCGCTAAGAGGAAACTTTTTCCGTATCGGTCCTAGACGATTTTCGACGTGATATCACTGTAATATAGACGGTTTCTAACAATATATATCATAACACCAAACTCGCTACTACTATTATTTACCGAGTTATTAGCAAATAATGGACGGATGTACTACTCCGTCGACAAAACTCTAGAAATTTTGAAGTCCCACCGCTAAGAGAAAACTTTTTCCGTATCGGTCCTAGACGATTTTCGACGTGATATCACTGTAATATAGACGGTTTCTAACAATATATATCATAACACCAAACTCGCTACTACTATTATTTACCGAGTTATTAGCAAATAATGGACGGATGTACTACTCCGTCGACAAAACTCTGGAAATTTTTAAGTCCCACCGCTAAGAGGAAACTTTTTCCGTATCGGTCGTAGACGATTTTCGACGTGATATCACTGTAATATAGACGGTTTCTAACAATATATATCATAACACCAAACTAGCTACTACTATTATTTACCGAGTTATTAGCAAATAATGGACGGATGTACTACTCCGTCGACAAAACTCTAGAAATTTTTAAGTCCCACCGCTAAGAGAAAACTTTTTCCGTATCGGTCCTAGACGATTTTCGACGTGATATCACTGTAATATAGAAGGTTTCTAACAATATATATCATAACACCAAACTCGCTACTACTATTATTTACCGAGTTATTAGCAAATAATGGACGGATGTACTACTCCGTCGACAAAACTCTGGAAATTTTTAAGTCCCACCGCTAAGAGGAAACTTTTTCCGTATCGGTCGTAGACGATTTTCGACGTGATATCACTGTAATATAGACGGTTTCTAACAATATATATCATAACACCAAACTCGCTACTACTATTATTTACCGAGTTATTAGCAAATAATGGACGGATGTACTACTCCGTCGACAAAACTCTGGAAATTTTTAAGTCCCACCGCTAAGAGGAAACTTTTTCCGTATCGGTCGTAGACGATTTTCGACGTGATATCACTGTAATATAGACGGTTTCTAACAATATATATCATAACACCAAACTCGCTACTACTATTATTTACCGAGTTATTAGCAAATAATGGACGGATGTACTACTCCGTCGACAAAACTCTAGAAATTTTTAAGTCCCACCGCTAAGAGAAAACTTTTTCCGTATCGGTCCTAGACGATTTTCGACGTGATATCACTGTAATATAGACGGTTTCTAACAATATATATCATAACACCAAACTAGCTACTACTATTATTTACCGAGTTATTAGCAAATAATGGACGGATGTACTACTCCGTCGACAAAACTCTGGAAATTTTTAAGTCCCACCGCTAAGAGGAAACTTTTTCCGTATCGGTCGTAGACGATTTTCGACGTGATATCACTGTAATATAGACGGTTTCTAACAATATATATCATAACACCAAACTCGCTACTACTATTATTTACCGAGTTATTAGCAAATAATGGACGGATGTACTACTCCGTCGACAAAACTCTAGAAATTTTTAAGTCCCACCGCTAAGAGGAAACTTTTTCCGTATCGGTCCTAGACGATTTTCGACGTGATATCACTGTAATATAGACGGTTTCTAACAATATATATCATAACACCAAACTCGCTACTACTATTATTTACCGAGTTATTAGCAAATAATGGACTGATGTACTACTCCGTCGGACGTTGGACTAAAATTTTTCTAAGTCCCACCGCTAAGAGGAAACTTTTTCCGTATCGGTCCTAGACGATTTTCGACGTGATATCACTGTAATATAGACGGTTTCTAACAATATATATCATAACACCAAACTCGCTACTACTATTATTTACCGAGTTATTAGCAAATAATGGACGGATGTACTACTCCGTCGACAAAGCTCTGGAAATTTTTAAGTCCCACCGCTAAGAGGAAACTTTTTCCGTATCGGTCCTAGACGATTTTCGACGTGATATCACTGTAATATAGACGGTTTCTAACAATATATATCATAACACCAAACTCGCTACTACTATTATTTACCGAGTTATTAGCAAATAATGGACGGATGTACTACTCCGTCGACAAAACTCTAGAAATTTTTAAGTCCCACCGCTAAGAGAAAACTTTTTCCGTTTCGGTCCTAGACGATTTTCGACGTGATATCACTGTAATATAGAAGGTTTCTAACAATATATATCATAACACCAAACTCGCTACTACTATTATTTACCCAGTTATTAGCAAATAATGGACGGATGTACTACTCCGTCGACAAAACTCTGGAAATTTTTAAGTCCCACCGCTAAGAGGAAACTTTTTCCGTATCGGTCCTAGACGATTTTCGACGTGATATCACTGTAATATAGACGGTTTCTAACAATATATATCATAACACCAAACTCGCTACTACTATTATTTACCGAGTTATTAGCAACTAATGGACGGATGTACTACTCCGTCGACAAAGCTCTGGAAATTTTTAGGTCCCACCGCTAAGAGGAAACTTTTTCCGTATCGGTCCTAGACGATTTTCGACGTGATATCACTGTAATATAGACGGTTTCTAACAATATATATCATAACACCAAACTCGCTACTACTATTATTTACCGAGTTATTAGCAAATGATGGACTGATGTACTACTCCGTCGGACGTTGGACGAAAATTTTTCTAAGTCCCACCGCTAAGAGGAAACTTTTTCCGTATCGGTCCTAGACGATTTTCGACGTGATATCACTGTAATATAGACGGTTTCTAACAATGTATCTCATAACACCAAACTAGCTACTACTATTATTTACCGAGTTATTAGCAAATAATGGACGGATGTACTACTCCGTCGACAAAACTCTAGAAATTTTTAAGTCCCACCGCTAAGAGAAAACTTTTTCCGTTTCGGTCCTAGACGATTTTCGACGTGATATCACTGTAATATAGACGGTTTCTAACAATATATCTCATAACACCAAACTAGCTACTACTATTATTTACCGAGTTATTAGCAAATAATGGACGGATGTACTACTCCGTCGACAAAGCTCTGGAAATTTTTAAGTCCCACCGCTAAGAGGAAACTTTTTCCGTATCGGTCCTAGACGATTTTCGACGTGATATCACTGTAATATAGACGGTTTCTAACAATATATATCATAACACCAAACTCGCTACTACTATTATTTACGGAGTTATTAGCAAATAATGGACGGATGTACTACTCCGTCGACAAAACTCTAGAAATTTTTAAGTCCCACCGCTAAGAGAAAACTTTTTCCGTTTCGGTCCTAGACGATTTTCGACGTGATATCACTGTAATATAGAAGGTTTCTAACAATATATATCATAACACCAAACTCGCTACTACTATTATTTACCCAGTTATTAGCAAATAATGGACGGATGTACTACTCCGTCGACAAAACTCTAGAAATTTTTAAGTCCCACCGCTAAGAGAAAACTTTTTCCGTTTCGGTCCTAGACGATTTTCGACGTGATATCACTGTAATATAGAAGGTTTCTAACAATATATATCATAACACCAAACTCGCTACTACTATTATTTACCCAGTTATTAGCAAATAATGGACGGATGTACTACTCCGTCGACAAAACTCTGGAAATTTTTAAGTCCCACCGCTAAGAGGAAACTTTTTCCGTATCGGTCCTAGACGATTTTCGACGTGATATCACTGTAATATAGACGGTTTCTAACAATATATATCATAACACCAAACTCGCTACTACTATTATTTACCGAATTATTAGCAAATAATGGACGGATGTACTACTCCGTCGACAAAACTCTAGAAATTTTTAAGTCCCACCGCTAAGAGAAAACTTTTTCCGTATCGGTCCTAGACGATTTTCGACGTGATATCACTGTAATATAGACGGTTTCTAACAATATATATCATAACACCAAACTCGCTACTACTATTATTTACCGAGTTATTAGCAACTAATGGACGGATGTACTACTCCGTCGACAAAACTCTAGAAATTTTTAGGTCCCACCGCTAAGAGGAAACTTTTTCCGTATCGGTCCTAGACGATTTTCGACGTGATATCACTGTAATATAGACGGTTTCTAACAATATATATCATAACACCAAACTCGCTACTACTATTATTTACCGAGTTATTAGCAACTAATGGACGGATGTACTACTCCGTCGACAAAGCTCTGGAAATTTTTAGGTCCCACCGCTAAGAGGAAACTTTTTCCGTATCGGTCCTAGACGATTTTCGACGTGATATCACTGTAATATAGACGGTTTCTAACAATATATATCATAACACCAAACTCGCTACTACTATTATTTACCGAGTTATTAGCAACTAATGAACGGATGTACTACTCCGTCGACAAAGCTCTGGAAATTTTTAGGTCCCACCGCTAAGAGGAAACTTTTTCCGTATCGGTCCTAGACGATTTTCGACGTGATATCACTGTAATATAGACGGTTTCTAACAATATATATCATAACACCAAACTCGCTACTACTATTATTTACCGAGTTATTAGCAACTAATGGACGGATGTACTACTCCGTCGACAAAACTCTAGAAATTTTTAGGTCCCACCGCTAAGAGGAAACTTTTTCCGTATCGGTCCTAGACGATTTTCGACGTGATATCACTGTAATATAGACGGTTTCTAACAATATATATCATAACACCAAACTCGCTACTACTATTATTTACCGAGTTATTAGCAACTAATGGTCGGATGTACTACTCCGTCGACAAAGCTCTGGAAATTTTTAGGTCCCACCGCTAAGAGGAAACTTTTTCCGTATCGGTCCTAGACGATTTTCGACGTGATATCACTGTAATATAGACGGTTTCTAACAATATATATCATAACACCAAACTCGCTACTACTATTATTTACCGAGTTATTAGCAAATAATGGACGGATGTACTACTCCGTCGACAAAACTCTAGAAATTTTTAAGTCCCACCGCTAAGAGAAAACTTTTTCCGTATCGGTCCTAGACGATTTTCGACGTGATATCACTGTAATATAGACGGTTTCTAACAATATATATCATAACACCAAACTCGCTACTACTATTATTTACCGAGTTATTAGCAAATAATGGACGGATGTACTACTCCGTCGACAAAGCTCTGGAAATTTTTAAGTCCCACCGCTAAGAGGAAACTTTTTCCGTATCGGTCCTAGACGATTTTCGACGTGATATCACTGTAATATAGACGGTTTCTAACAATATATATCATAACACCAAACTCGCTACTACTATTATTTACCGAGTTATTAGCAAATAATGGACGGATGTACTACTCCGTCGACAAAACTCTAGAAATTTTTAAGTCCCACCGCTAAGAGAAAACTTTTTCCGTATCGGTCCTAGACGATTTTCGACGTGATATCACTGTAATATAGACGGTTTCTAACAATATATATCATAACACCAAACTCGCTACTACTATTATTTACCGAGTTATTAGCAACTAATGGACGGATGTACTACTCCGTCGACAAAGCTCTGGAAATTTTTAAGTCCCACCGCTAAGAGGAAACTTTTTCCGTATCGGTCCTAGACGATTTTCGACGTGATATCACTGTAATATAGAAGGTTTCTAACAATATATATCATAACACCAAACTCGCTACTACTATTATTTACCGAGTTATTAGCAAATAATGGACGGATGTACTTCTCCGTCGACAAAACTCTGGAAATTTTTAAGTCCCACCGCTAAGAGGAAACTTTTTCCGTATCGGTCCTAGACGATTTTCGACGTGATATCACTGTAATATAGACGGTTTCTAACAATATATATCATAACACCAAACTCGCTACTACTATTGTTTACCGAGTTATTAGCAACTAATGGACGGATGTACTACTCCGTCGACAAAGCTCTGGAAATTTTTGGGTCCCACCGCTAAGAGGAAACTTTTTCCGTATCGGTCCTAGACGATTTTCGACGTGATATCACTGTAATATAGACGGTTTCTAACAATATATATCATAACACCAAACTCGCTACTACTATTATTTACCGAGTTATTAGCAAATAATGGACGGATGTACTACTCCGTCGACAAAGCTCTGGAAATTTTTAAGTCCCACCGCTAAGAGGAAACTTTTTCCGTATCGGTCCTAGACGATTTTCGACGTGATATCACTGTAATATAGACGGTTTCTAACAATATATATCATAACACCAAACTCGCTACTACTATTATTTACCGAGTTATTAGCAAATAATGGACGGATGTACTACTCCGTCGACAAAACTCTAGAAATTTTTAAGTCCCACCGCTAAGAGAAAACTTTTTCCGTATCGGTCCTAGACGATTTTCGACGTGATATCACTGTAATATAGACGGTTTCTAACAATATATATCATAACACCAAACTCGCTACTACTATTATTTACCGAGTTATTAGCAACTAATGGACGGATGTACTACTCCGTCGACAAAGCTCTGGAAATTTTTAAGTCCCACCGCTAAGAGGAAACTTTTTCCGTATCGGTCCTCGAAGATTTTCGACGTGATATCACTGTAATATAGAAGGTTTCTAACAATATATATCATAACACCAAACTCGCTACTACTATTATTTACCGAGTTATTAGCAAATAATGGACGGATGTACTACTCCGTCGACAAAACTCTGGAAAGTTTTAAGTCCCACCGCTAAGAGGAAACTTTTTCCGTATCGGTCCTAGACGATTTTCGACGTGATATCACTGTAATATAGACGGTTTCTAACAATATATATCATAACACCAAACTCGCTACTACTATTGTTTACCGAGTTATTAGCAACTAATGGACGGATGTACTACTCCGTCGACAAAGCTCTGGAAATTTTTAGGTCCCACCGCTAAGAGAAAACTTTTTCCGTATCGGTCCTAGACGATTTTCGACGTGATATCACTGTAATATAGAAGGTTTCTAACAATATATATCATAACACCAAACTCGCTACTACTATTATTTACCGAGTTATTAGCAAATAATGGACGGATGTACTACTCCGTCGACAAAGCTCTGGAAATTTTTAAGTCCCACCGCTAAGAGGAAACTTTTTCCGTATCGGTCCTAGACGATTTTCGACGTGATATCACTGTAATATAGACGGTTTCTAACAATATATATCATAACACCAAACTCGCTACTACTATTATTTACCGAGTTATTAGCAAATAATGGACGGATGTACTACTCCGTCGACAAAACTCTAGAAATTTTTAAGTCCCACCGCTAAGAGAAAACTTTTTCCGTATCGGTCCTAGACGATTTTCGACGTGATATCACTGTAATATAGACGGTTTCTAACAATATATATCATAACACCAAACTCGCTACTACTATTATTTACCGAGTTATTAGCAACTAATGGACGGATGTACTACTCCGTCGACAAAGCTCTGGAAATTTTTAAGTCCCACCGCTAAGAGGAAACTTTTTCCGTATCGGTCCTCGACGATTTTCGACGTGATATCACTGTAATATAGAAGGTTTCTAACAATATATATCATAACACCAAACTCGCTACTACTATTATTTACCGAGTTATTAGCAAATAATGGACGGATGTACTACTCCGTCGACAAAAGTCTGGAAATTTTTAAGTCCCACCGCTAAGAGGAAACTTTTTCCGTATCGGTCCTAGACGATTTTCGACGTGATATCACTGTAATATAGACGGTTTCTAACAATATATATCATAACACCAACCTCGCTACTACTATTATTTACCGAGTTATTAGCAAATAATGGACTGATGTACTACTCCGTCGGACGTTGGACGAAAATTTTTCTAAGTCCCACCGCTAAGAGGAAACTTTTTCCGTATCGGTCCTAGACGATTTTCGACGTGATATCACTGTAATATAGACGGTTTCTAACAATATATATCATAACACCAAACTAGCTACTACTATTATTTACCGAGTTATTAGCAAATAATGGACGGATGTACTACTCCGTCGACAAAACTCTAGAAATTTTTAAGTCCCACCGCTAAGAGAAAACTTTTTCCGTATCGGTCCTAGACGATTTTCGACGTGATATCACTGTAATATAGAAGGTTTCTAACAATATATATCATAACACCAAACTCGCTACTACTATTATTTACCCAGTTATTAGCAAATAATGGACGGATGTACTACTCCGTCGACAAAACTCTGGAAATTTTTAAGTCCCACCGCTAAGAGGAAACTTTTTCCGTATCGGTCCTAGACGATTTTCGACGTGATATCACTGTAATATAGACGGTTTCTAACAATATATATCATAACACCAAACTCGCTACTACTATTATTTACCGAGTTATTAGCAAATAATGGACGGATGTACTACTCCGTCGACAAAACTCTAGAAATTTTTAAGTCCCACCGCTAAGAGAAAACTTTTTCCGTATCGGTCCTAGACGATTTTCGACGTGATATCACTGTAATATAGACGGTTTCTAACAATATATATCATAACACCAAACTCGCTACTACTATTATTTACCGAGTTATTAGCAACTAATGGACGGATGTACTACTCCGTCGACAAAACTCTAGAAATTTTTAGGTCCCACCGCTAAGAGGAAACTTTTTCCGTATCGGTCCTAGACGATTTTCGACGTGATATCACTGTAATATAGACGGTTTCTAACAATATATATCATAACACCAAACTCGCTACTACTATTATTTACCGAGTTATTAGCAACTAATGGACGGATGTACTACTCCGTCGACAAAGCTCTGGAAATTTTTAGGTCCCACCGCTAAGAGGAAACTTTTTCCGTATCGGTCCTAGACGATTTTCGACGTGATATCACTGTAATATAGACGGTTTCTAACAATATATATCATAACACCAAACTCGCTACTACTATTATTTACCGAGTTATTAGCAACTAATGGACGGATGTACTACTCCGTCGACAAAGCTCTGGAAATTTTTAGGTCCCACCGCTAAGAGGAAACTTTTTCCGTATCGGTCCTAGACGATTTTCGACGTGATATCACTGTAATATAGACGGTTTCTAACAATATATATCATAACACCAAACTCGCTACTACTATTATTTACCGAGTTATTAGCAACTAATGGACGGATGTACTACTCCGTCGACAAAGCTCTGGAAATTTTTAGGTCCCACCGCTAAGAGGAAACTTTTTCCGTATCGGTCCTAGACGATTTTCGACGTGATATCACTGTAATATAGACGGTTTCTAACAATATATATCATAACACCAAACTCGCTACTACTATTATTTACCGAGTTATTAGCAAATAATGGACGGATGTACTACTCCGTCGACAAAACTCTAGAAATTTTTAAGTCCCACCGCTAAGAGAAAACTTTTTCCGTATCGGTCCTAGACGATTTTCGACGTGATATCACTGTAATATAGAAGGTTTCTAACAATATATATCACAACACCAAACTCGCTACTACTATTATTTACCGAGTTATTAGCAAATAATGGACGGATGTACTACTCCGTCGACAAAACTCTGGAAATTTTTAAGTCCCACCGCTAAGAGGAAACTTTTTCCGTATCGGTCCTAGACGATTTTCGACGTGATATCACTGTAATATAGACGGTTTCTAACAATATATATCATAACACCAAACTCGCTACTACTATTGTTTACCGAGTTATTAGCAAATAATGGACGGATGTACTACTCCGTCGACAAAACTCTAGAAATTTTTAAGTCCCACCGCTAAGAGAAAACTTTTTCCGTATCGGTCCTAGACGATTTTCGACGTGATAGCACTGTAATATAGACGGTTTCTAACAATATATATCATAACACCAAACTCGCTACTACTATTATTTACCGAGTTATTAGCAACTAATGGACGGATGTACTACTCCGTCGACAAAGCTCTGGAAATTTTTAAGTCCCACCGCTAAGAGGAAACTTTTTCCGTATCGGTCCTAGACGATTTTCGACGTGATATCACTGTAATATAGACGGTTTCTAACAATATATATCATAACACCAAACTCGCTACTACTATTGTTTACCGAGTTATTAGCAAATAATGGACGGATGTACTACTCCGTCGACAAAACTCTAGAAATTTTTAAGTCCCACCGCTAAGAGAAAACTTTTTCCGTATCGGTCCTAGACGATTTTCGACGTGATATCACTGTAATATAGACGGTTTCTAACAATATATATCATAACACCAAACTCGCTACTACTATTATTTACCGAGTTATTAGCAACTAATGGACGGATGTACTACTCCGTCGACCAAGCTCTGGAAATTTTTAAGTCCCACCGCTAAGAGGAAACTTTTTCCGTATCGGTCCTAGACGATTTTCGACGTGATATCACTGTAATATAGACGGTTTCTAACAATATATATCATAACACCAAACTCGCTACTACTATTATTTACCGAGTTATTAGCAAATAATGGACGGATGTACTACTCCGTCGACAAAACTCTAGAAATTTTTAAGTCCCACCGCTAAGAGAAAACTTTTTCCGTATCGGTCCTAGACGATTTTCGACGTGATATCACTGTAATATAGACGGTTTCTAACAATATATATCATAACACCAAACTCGCTACTACTATTATTTACCGAGTTATTAGCAACTAATGGACGGATGTACTACTCCGTCGACAAAGCTCTGGAAATTTTTAAGTCCCACCGCTAAGAGGAAACTTTTTCCGTATCGGTCCTAGACGATTTTCGACGTGATATCACTGTAATATAGAAGGTTTCTAACAATATATATCATAACACCAAACTCGCTACTACTATTATTTACCGAGTTATTAGCAAATAATGGACGGATGTACTACTCCGTCGACAAAACTCTAGAAATTTTTAAGTCCCACCGCTAAGAGAAAACTTTTTCCGTATCGGTCCTAGACGATTTTCGACGTGATATCACTGTAATATAGAAGGTTTCTAACAATATATATCATAACACCAAACTCGCTACTACTATTATTTACCGAGTTATTAGCAAATAATGGACGGATGTACTACTCCGTCGACAAAGCTCTGGAAATTTTTAAGTCCCACCGCTAAGAGGAAACTTTTTCCGTATCGGTCCTAGACGATTTTCGACGTGATATCACTGTAATATAGACGGTCTCTAACAATATATATCATAACACCAAACTCGCTACTACTATTTTTTACCGAGTTATTAGCAAATAATGGACGGATGTACTACTCCGTCGACAAAACTCTAGAAATTTTTAAGTCCCACCGCTAAGAGAAAACTTTTTCCGTATCGGTCCTAGACGATTTTCGACGTGATATCACTGTAATATAGACGGTTTCTAACAATATATATCATAACACCAAACTCGCTACTACTATTATTTACCGAGTTATTAGCAACTAATGGACGGATGTACTACTCCGTCGACAAAGCTCTGGAAATTTTTAAGTCCCACCGCTAAGAGGAAACTTTTTCCGTATCGGTCCTCGACGATTTTCGACGTGATATCACTGTAATATAGAAGGTTTCTAACAATATATATCATAACACCAAACTCGCTACTACTATTATTTACCGAGTTATTAGCAAATAATGGACGGATGTACTACTCCGTCGACAAAAGTCTGGAAATTTTTAAGTCCCACCGCTAAGAGGAAACTTTTTCCGTATCGGTCCTAGACGATTTTCGACGTGATATCACTGTAATATAGACGGTTTCTAACAATATATATCATAACACCAACCTCGCTACTACTATTATTTACCGAGTTATTAGCAAATAATGGACTGATGTACTACTCCGTCGGACGTTGGACGAAAATTTTTCTAAGTCCCACCGCTAAGAGGAAACTTTTTCCGTATCGGTCCTAGACGATTTTCGACGTGATATCACTGTAATATAGACGGTTTCTAACAATATATATCATAACACCAAACTAGCTACTACTATTATTTACCGAGTTATTAGCAAATAATGGACGGATGTACTACTCCGTCGACAAAACTCTAGAAATTTTTAAGTCCCACCGCTAAGAGAAAACTTTTTCCGTATCGGTCCTAGACGATTTTCGACGTGATATCACTGTAATATAGAAGGTTTCTAACAATATATATCATAACACCAAACTCGCTACTACTATTATTTACCCAGTTATTAGCAAATAATGGACGGATGTACTACTCCGTCGACAAAACTCTGGAAATTTTTAAGTCCCACCGCTAAGAGGAAACTTTTTCCGTATCGGTCCTAGACGATTTTCGACGTGATATCACTGTAATATAGACGGTTTCTAACAATATATATCATAACACCAAACTCGCTACTACTATTATTTACCGAGTTATTAGCAAATAATGGACGGATGTACTACTCCGTCGACAAAACTCTAGAAATTTTTAAGTCCCACCGCTAAGAGAAAACTTTTTCCGTATCGGTCCTAGACGATTTTCGACGTGATATCACTGTAATATAGACGGTTTCTAACAATATATATCATAACACCAAACTCGCTACTACTATTATTTACCGAGTTATTAGCAACTAATGGACGGATGTACTACTCCGTCGACAAAACTCTAGAAATTTTTAGGTCCCACCGCTAAGAGGAAACTTTTTCCGTATCGGTCCTAGACGATTTTCGACGTGATATCACTGTAATATAGACGGTTTCTAACAATATATATCATAACACCAAACTCGCTACTACTATTATTTACCGAGTTATTAGCAACTAATGGACGGATGTACTACTCCGTCGACAAAGCTCTGGAAATTTTTAGGTCCCACCGCTAAGAGGAAACTTTTTCCGTATCGGTCCTAGACGATTTTCGACGTGATATCACTGTAATATAGACGGTTTCTAACAATATATATCATAACACCAAACTCGCTACTACTATTATTTACCGAGTTATTAGCAACTAATGGACGGATGTACTACTCCGTCGACAAAGCTCTGGAAATTTTTAGGTCCCACCGCTAAGAGGAAACTTTTTCCGTATCGGTCCTAGACGATTTTCGACGTGATATCACTGTAATATAGACGGTTTCTAACAATATATATCATAACACCAAACTCGCTACTACTATTATTTACCGAGTTATTAGCAACTAATGGACGGATGTACTACTCCGTCGACAAAGCTCTGGAAATTTTTAGGTCCCACCGCTAAGAGGAAACTTTTTCCGTATCGGTCCTAGACGATTTTCGACGTGATATCACTGTAATATAGACGGTTTCTAACAATATATATCATAACACCAAACTCGCTACTACTATTATTTACCGAGTTATTAGCAAATAATGGACGGATGTACTACTCCGTCGACAAAACTCTAGAAATTTTTAAGTCCCACCGCTAAGAGAAAACTTTTTCCGTATCGGTCCTAGACGATTTTCGACGTGATATCACTGTAATATAGAAGGTTTCTAACAATATATATCACAACACCAAACTCGCTACTACTATTATTTACCGAGTTATTAGCAAATAATGGACGGATGTACTACTCCGTCGACAAAACTCTGGAAATTTTTAAGTCCCACCGCTAAGAGGAAACTTTTTCCGTATCGGTCCTAGACGATTTTCGACGTGATATCACTGTAATATAGACGGTTTCTAACAATATATATCATAACACCAAACTCGCTACTACTATTGTTTACCGAGTTATTAGCAAATAATGGACGGATGTACTACTCCGTCGACAAAACTCTAGAAATTTTTAAGTCCCACCGCTAAGAGAAAACTTTTTCCGTATCGGTCCTAGACGATTTTCGACGTGATAGCACTGTAATATAGACGGTTTCTAACAATATATATCATAACACCAAACTCGCTACTACTATTATTTACCGAGTTATTAGCAACTAATGGACGGATGTACTACTCCGTCGACAAAGCTCTGGAAATTTTTAAGTCCCACCGCTAAGAGGAAACTTTTTCCGTATCGGTCCTAGACGATTTTCGACGTGATATCACTGTAATATAGACGGTTTCTAACAATATATATCATAACACCAAACTCGCTACTACTATTGTTTACCGAGTTATTAGCAAATAATGGACGGATGTACTACTCCGTCGACAAAACTCTAGAAATTTTTAAGTCCCACCGCTAAGAGAAAACTTTTTCCGTATCGGTCCTAGACGATTTTCGACGTGATATCACTGTAATATAGACGGTTTCTAACAATATATATCATAACACCAAACTCGCTACTACTATTATTTACCGAGTTATTAGCAACTAATGGACGGATGTACTACTCCGTCGACCAAGCTCTGGAAATTTTTAAGTCCCACCGCTAAGAGGAAACTTTTTCCGTATCGGTCCTAGACGATTTTCGACGTGATATCACTGTAATATAGACGGTTTCTAACAATATATATCATAACACCAAACTCGCTACTACTATTATTTACCGAGTTATTAGCAAATAATGGACGGATGTACTACTCCGTCGACAAAACTCTAGAAATTTTTAAGTCCCACCGCTAAGAGAAAACTTTTTCCGTATCGGTCCTAGACGATTTTCGACGTGATATCACTGTAATATAGACGGTTTCTAACAATATATATCATAACACCAAACTCGCTACTACTATTATTTACCGAGTTATTAGCAACTAATGGACGGATGTACTACTCCGTCGACAAAGCTCTGGAAATTTTTAAGTCCCACCGCTAAGAGGAAACTTTTTCCGTATCGGTCCTAGACGATTTTCGACGTGATATCACTGTAATATAGAAGGTTTCTAACAATATATATCATAACACCAAACTCGCTACTACTATTATTTACCGAGTTATTAGCAAATAATGGACGGATGTACTACTCCGTCGACAAAACTCTAGAAATTTTTAAGTCCCACCGCTAAGAGAAAACTTTTTCCGTATCGGTCCTAGACGATTTTCGACGTGATATCACTGTAATATAGAAGGTTTCTAACAATATATATCATAACACCAAACTCGCTACTACTATTATTTACCGAGTTATTAGCAAATAATGGACGGATGTACTTCTCCGTCGACAAAACTCTGGAAATTTTTAAGTCCCACCGCTAAGAGGAAACTTTTTCCGTATCGGTCCTAGACGATTTTCGACGTGATATCACTGTAATATAGACGGTTTCTAACAATATATATCATAACACCAAACTCGCTACTACTATTTTTTACCGAGTTATTAGCAAATAATGGACGGATGTACTACTCCGTCGACAAAACTCTAGAAATTTTTAAGTCCCACCGCTAAGAGAAAACTTTTTCCGTATCGGTCCTAGACGATTTTCGACGTGATATCACTGTAATATAGACGGTTTCTAACAATATATATCATAACACCAAACTCGCTACTACTGTCACGTTCCCGCGCGGGAAACGCGACGATTTCCAGGAAACACCTGGAAACAACACTTCAACGCTCCTGCCTCACGCCGAACGCGGTCAGCCCCCTTCACGCACACTTCTCCGACCCTTGCGCCGTCACCCCACTGTTAGTCCCGCCACCCGCCACCAGATGACCACGGACCCCCAGTCACTTTCTCGCTGTTAAAAATATTAGACCTCCCACATATATACCCCCGGCGAAGACCGAATTTTTGGAGAACCCACAAGCTTGCTTAAGGTGATTACTCCCCAGTTGACTCAGACGGATCCAGTGCAGGTCACTAGCACGTTGAAGTCTGAGACACTGCTGCCCCACTGTCCCCTGCAATCAGTCCCACTCAAAAGAACAGACGAGAAGGGAGGGACTGTATTCCTACATCACCAGAAGCCAGGGGGCTGCCGACAAGAAACCGGACTACACTTCAACGCCAAGCCCCCCCCCCCAAAGCCACCCACCAGGAGACTCCCGATCTCACTCCCTTCGCAGAGTGCTCCCGCATTTTCGAAAAACGTTAGAGCCCGACATTTATATTTTATTTCATATTTTATATTTTATATTTTATATCTTATATTTTATATTTTATATTTTACTTTCCTATCTATTATCTTATATTATATTATAATTTCCCGTTAATTTATCAAAACGTTGTCTTTCTCTCTTTTTTAATAAACTGTTATCCCGAAACCTCTGTTAATCTCCTTTCGTTGCCACGTTTTTCACGAGCGATCCGCCTACGAGAAGAGGTTGCCGCTCGCCTTTTCTCGGTCCTCGTTACAGGCTCTCCCAAAGGGAAGCCATAGCACGTAACAGGCAAACACAATTGGTGACAGCGTTGTGGGATCTCGTTGATTTTCGAGGGAGAATCCCGGCACGAAACGAGGAAGACGACACTGTTTCCGGATAAAATATTTTTCCAAAAGTATATCTAATCGCTTCACGATGCCGATAACGCGATCCAAGAACCTCAGCGAAGCTGAATTGGACTTATTAGCAGAACAGCTGAAAAATAGAGAGAAACGAATAATTGAACAAGAAGAACAATTCAAATTAACCCAGAGAAACTTCGAGGAATTTTTAGAAGGGGAAAGACATCAAATAAGAAAAGAAGAAGGAAATAAGTTAATTGAATTACAGTCCGTTATTAACACATTAAAAACTAAAATTTTGGCTTTAGAAGCACAAATCGTAGAAACACCGCCACTTCCTAAAATCACGGAATCCCCGGTTAAAATCATCGAAAAGCAAACATCTTCGCTCGGACTCCGTGATGTCTTAACAGAAATTCCCACCTTCTCCGGAACGAATTTATCAACCGACAGGTTTTTCCAAGCCTGCCGACGAGCACGAGACGCTCTTTCACCCGTTCAGGAACCTGAGTTAGTAAAGGCAATACGAACGAAAATCTTTGGCCGAGCGTACTGTATTATAGAAGAAGAAGAATTCCTTACGGTAGATAGTCTCTTAGACTCATTAAGAACAAAACTTCTCCCACAAAAATCTTCTTATTTTTATCGGGGCTTACTTTCCGACATTTTTAAAAAACAGGGAGAGCACATTATTGACTACATACAGCGCGTAAAAGATCTCAAAATTTCAGTGCGAGATGCGGAACGACAAGAGAATCGATCACCGGATCCCGACATTGATAAATTCACTCTTGACTGCTTCGTCCGAGGCTTACCTTCCACCATGCAAATATTACTCAAATTCAAGGGATACAATTCGTTAACCGACGCATATAACCATGCGATTATTATTTCGAACGAGATGGAGCAAGAACAGTCCCGGCTGAGAGCTCCGCCGCTTTTAAATTTTTCCGCACCCCCTTTCGTCCCGCGTAATCAGCCGTATCCTAGGAACGTCCAGAACAGTCAACCCCATCAACCACCCCCTAAGACCTGCACATATTGCAACAGGCTCGGGCATACGGCCTCACAGTGTTTTCGGAACCCCCAGAATAGGCAATCCGCCTCGGGAAACCTCGACAACCTCTCGCCGACGGACGCCCGACGAGAGAGAAACTCAGAGCGTCCAGCCCTAATAATTCAAACACCAGAAGAACCTACCATATAAAAGGTAAATTCGATACGGTGATTAAATTAGACTTGGCATATCCCATTGGAACTACGAAATTTCTTATTGACACCGGAGCAGAACCAAATTTAATTAAAGCAAATCAAGTAAAAACAATTCCCCTAAATTCTCGCGAAATCCTAAGTTTGAGTGGCATTACCCCTCAAACAGTTAAAACTCTAGGATCCCTGAAAATTCAGATCCACGACAAAAAGCACGTCTTTCACGTGGTCCCCGATAATTTTCCTATCCCATATTCTGCAATCTTAGGATCAGAATTTTTAAGGAAATCTCATGCCACGATATCATATAAGAATCGCTGCCTTTCTCTTGATTCCCAACAGATTCCGTTTTTGGATCCTCATAAAATTATAATACCCTCGCGAAGCATAACGACGATTCCGGTACTCGTTAAAAATCCTGAAATAGAAACAGGATATCTCCCTCGACTGCATATCGGACCAAATATTTTTGCTGGAGACTGCGTGGTCAAAAATACGAAGGGTCGTGCGTTTATAAAGATATTTAATTCTTCGGAAGTAGAGTATGACGCTGAAATTCCCCATTTGAAACTCGAAGAGATCGAGATGATTGAAAACCTCCAGGAAAGGAAGGAAAACCCCCCTAAACAATGTTACACCGTCAACTCTATTCCAAATAAAAAATTTGAAATTATAAAATTAATCGACACGGCCCACTTAAATGAAGAAGAGAAGAAACACGTAGAAAAATTAATTGAAGACCACCAGGATATTTTCTTTTGCAAAGATGATAAATTACCCGCGACCCATTTAACGTCACACAAAATTTCAACCACCGACAGCAGCCCCGTAAATGTTAAACAATATAGATTCCCCCCTATTCACAAAGAGGAAATCCACAAACAGATATCTGAATTGTTAAATCAAGACATAATAGTAAAATCTTCATCCCCTTATAATTCACCAGTTTGGATAGTCCCAAAAAAGCCAGATTCCGCCGGTAACAAACGCTGGAGAATGGTTATAGATTTCAGACAACTAAACGAAAAAACAATTGGCGACGCGTATCCCCTTCCGAATATTTCAGACATTCTAGACCAGCTCGGAGGAGCAAAGTATTTTAGTATTTTCGACTTAGCTTCAGGGTTCCATCAAATCCCCATGGATAAATCGGACGCCGTTAAAACCGCTTTTTCTTCTCCATATGGACATTATGAATTTTCGAGAATGCCCTTTGGCCTTAAAAACGCTCCCGCGACGTTCCAGAAACTTATGGATACAGTTTTAACCGGACTGCAAGGCACTGAAATGTTCGTGTACATGGACGATATAGTGGTCTATGCAAGTTCCCTTCAGGAACACTTCGTTAAATTCAATAAATTAGCAGACAGATTAAGATCCGCGAATCTTCGATTACAACCGGAAAAATGCAAATTTTTATGCAAAGAAGTCCATTACTTGGGTCACATAATAACGGAAACAGGAATTAAACCCGATCCCGACAAAATATCAGCCGTCAAGAATTTTCCAACGCCTCGAACACCCCGTAATATTAAGCAATTTTTTGGACTCAGCGGATACTATAGACGCTTCATCCAGAACTTCTCCGGACTTGCCAAACCACTAACTTCACTATTAAAAAAGGGTTCAAAATTTCGCTGGCAGGAAGAACAAGAAGAATCGTTCTCTAAATTAAAGGAAGCACTGTGTCAACAACCGATCCTCCAATACCCCGACTTTAATAAACCATTTATCTTAACCACGGACGCATCAAACCACGCGATCGGAGGAATTTTAAGCCAGGGAGAAAGTGGGAAAGATCTGCCAATCGCGTACGCATCTCGTTCACTAAATCCCGCAGAGACAAACTACTCTACCATAGAAAAGGAACTTCTCGCTATTGTTTACTGCACTCAGCACTTCCGTCCATATTTGTACGGTAAAGAATTTTGCCTAATAACTGACCACCAACCTTTAGTTTGGTTAAATAAAGTAAAAGACCCCACGTCTCGTCTCGTCCGCTGGCGGTTGAAACTCGCCGAATTTGAATACCACATCCGATATAAACCCGGGAAAATTAATAACAATGCGGACGCTCTATCTCGAAACCCACAAGTTCTGGTGACGCACTCTCGAGAGAATGAAGAATCAGATGAGAATCCTTGGGCCGGCTGGGTCGAACCTTTCAGAGAGGAAAGGTCCTTCTCTCCCTCAGACCCTTCGTCATCATTCCCATCTATAGAAGAATCATCGGAGTCTTCGGCACCCCTTCCCCACCTCGTCGAACCAGGAAGATTCCCGGAGGATACACAACAACCGTCCTTAGGGCCTCGGTCAACACCCGGTCTTCCTAGAGATATAGAGGAAATCCCTGAAGCACCGAATATAACGGAAGACGAAGATTTTCCATACCCCTCCGAATCCCCAGCATCTTCCGGATCTCTGTACAGCCCTAGAGGTAAAGAAAGAGAGAGCCGACCATCAATCCTTCCACCACCCCCAGAACCATCAGACGACAGCGAGGAAATTCCGTCAACAGAAGAAGAAGATAATCGGTCTGATTCTGACACGGAACAAGAGGAGGATTCCCCCACCACCAACATCGTCGAGTCGAGAGATGGCCTACATATGAGGAAGGATAATATAGTCTATTTTATAACCACGACAGGAGATCCTTTTGACGAAGGAGCCAGGTTAATACAAGACGTTTCCAGACTTCCCCTTCATTTAAACGCGTGCTTAGGAATTCCAAATATACGAACAGTAAACAGGAGGAAATACATAGCGTTACCGATTGCCGAGCGAGTAGGAGATCACATCGACAAGGATGTCTTGGATAAAAATTTCAATAAACTACAAGACATTATCTACGAAGAAGCTATAAGCTCTTTTTCCATTAGCTGGCCTGCAAAAACAGATAAAATGAATTATACGACGCTCAAGGAACAACTTGAAGCAAGATTTCTCCACGCCCCAGTACAAATCACAATTTGCAGAAACCTAGTTAAAATACCGCTATTATCAAAAAGAAATAAAATATTAGAGGAATTCCATACAACAGCTCCATCAGGACACAAAGGTGTTACGAAAACCTATTCAAGGATACGCCAGTATTTCTACTGGGAAAACATGAAGAAGGACGTACAGAATTTCATACAAAATTGCTTGAATTGTCAACTAAAAAAACTAGTCAGAATCAAGAACAGACAACCAATGACACTCACAGATACGCCAGGAAAGGCATTTGATAAAATATCAATGGATATGGTAGGACCATTACCGATCACCCATAAACATAACAAATATTTACTAACAATTCAAGACCTACTTACTAAATATTCCTTGGCAATACCAATACCCGATGGAGCTGCAAAAACAATAACTAAGGCATTTTTAAACAAGTTTCTTTACAAATTTGGCACCCCGAAATGCCTTCTGACAGACCAAGGAGCTAATTTAACTGGATCAGTTCTCAAACGTTTATTAAGAAGATTTAAAATCCAACACGTTCGAACCTCCCCGTACCATCCTCAAACCAATGGTTCGCTGGAAAGAGCACATCATGTCTTCGTCGAATACTTAAAGCAATATATCAATAATAAAGTACAGTGGGACGATTGCATCGATGCTGCCATCTTTTCTTATAATACCAGTATCCACGAAGGAACGAAATTCTCACCCCATCACCTCATTTTCGGAGAAGTTGCCAGACCACCTCTCATGCACGGGATACTAGAAGAGGAAACCGAAGAAACGTACGAATCATATTTGATGAGGCATATTAAAAATCTCCACGATCTCCAAGGTAGAGCCAGAGCCAATCTCATATCAGCCAAAGAGAGATCAAAATACTATTACGACAAGAAGATCCACCCCCAACAACTAAAAAATGGAGACAGTGTATTCACACTAGCATTACGAAAAAACAAGTTCAGCGATCAATATTCTGGTCCATATAAAGTCCTAGAAGTCCTTCCCAACAATAATGTTAAACTACTCATCAAAGGAAAACCAAGAATTCTCCACATGGACAGATGCCGAATCTCCAAGATACCGGCCCCGTAGGACGTCACACAAAATTTAAAATTTTTCAAATTTTAAATTTTTCCCCAGGAGGGAGGTGTCACGTTCCCGCGCGGGAAACGCGACGATTTCCAGGAAACACCTGGAAACAACACTTCAACGCTCCTGCCTCACGCCGAACGCGGTCAACCCCCTCCACGCACACTTCTCCGACCCTTGCGCCGTCACCCCACTGTTAGTCCCGCCACCCGCCACCAGATGACCACGGACCCCCAGTCACTTTCTCGCTGTTAAAAATATTAGACCTCCCACATATATACCCCCGGCGAAGACCGAATTTTTGGAGAACCCACAAGCTTGCTTAAGGTGATTACTCCCCAGTTGACTCAGACGGATCCAGTGCAGGTCACTAGCACGTTGAAGTCTGAGACACTGCTGCCCCACTGTCCCCTGCAATCAGTCCCACTCAAAAGAACAGACGAGAAGGGAGGGACTGTATTCCTACATCACCAGAAGCCAGGGGGCTGCCGACAAGAAACCGGACTACACTTCAACGCCAAGCCCCCCCCCCCCAAAGCCACCCACCAGGAGACTCCCGATCTCACTCCCTTCGCAGAGTGCTCCCGCATTTTCGAAAAACGTTAGAGCCCGACATTTATATTTTATTTCATATTTTATATTTTATATTTTATATCTTATATTTTATATTTTATATTTTACTTTCCTATCTATTATCTTATATTATATTATAATTTCCCGTTAATTTATCAAAACGTTGTCTTTCTCTCTTTTTTAATAAACTGTTATCCCGAAACCTCTGTTAATCTCCTTTCGTTGCCACGTTTTTCACGAGCGATCCGCCTACGAGAAGAGGTTGCCGCTCGCCTTTTCTCGGTCCTCGTTACAGGCTCTCCCAAAGGGAAGCCATAGCACGTAACACTACTATTATTTACCGAGTTATTAGAAAATAATGGACGGATGTACTACTCCGTCGACAAAACTCTGGAAATTTTTAAGTCCCACCGCTAAGAGGAAACTTTTTCCGTATCGGTCCTAGACGATTTTCGACGTGATATCACTGTAATATAGACGGTTTCTAACAATATATATCATAACACCAAACTCGCTACTACTATTATTTACCGAGTTATTAGCAACTAATGGACGGATGTACTACTCCGTCGACAAAGCTCTGGAAATTTTTAAGTCCCACCGCTAAGAGGAAACTTTTTCCGTATCGGTCCTAGACGATTTTCGACGTGATATCACTGTAATATAGACGGTTTCTAACAATATATATCATAACACCAAACTCGCTACTACTATTATTTACCGAGTTATTAGAAAATAATGGACGGATGTACTACTCCGTCGACAAAACTCTGGAAATTTTTAAGTCCCACCGCTAAGAGGAAACTTTTTCCGTATCGGTCCTAGACGATTTTCGACGTGATATCACTGTAATATAGACGGTTTCTAACAATATATATCATAACACCAAACTCGCTACTACTATTATTTACCGAGTTATTAGCAAATAATGGACGGATGTACTACTCCGTCGACAAAACTCTGGAAATTTTTAAGTCCCACCGCTAAGAGGAAACTTTTTCCGTATCGGTCCTAGACGATTTTCGACGTGATATCACTGTAATATAGACGGTTTCTAACAATATATATCATAACACCAAACTCGCTACTACTATTATTTACCGAGTTATTAGCAAATAATGGACGGATGTACTACTCCGTCGACAAAACTCTAGAAATTTTTAAGTCCCACCGCTAAGAGAAAACTTTTTCCGTATCGGTCCTAGACGATTTTCGACGTGATATCACTGTAATATAGACGGTTTCTAACAATATATATCATAACACCAAACTCGCTACTACTATTATTTACCGAGTTATTAGCAACTAATGGACGGATGTACTACTCCGTCGACAAAGCTCTGGAAATTTTTAAGTCCCACCGCTAAGAGGAAACTTTTTCCGTATCGGTCCTAGACGATTTTCGACGTGATATCACTGTAATATAGACGGTTTCTAACAATATATATCATAACACCAAACTCGCTACTACTATTATTTACCGAGTTATTAGCAAATAATGGACGGATGTACTACTCCGTCGACAAAACTCTGGAAATTTTTAAGTCCCACCGCTAAGAGGAAACTTTTTCCGTATCGGTCCTAGACGATTTTCGACGTGATATCACTGTAATATAGACGGTTTCTAACAATATATATCATAACACCAAACTCGCTACTACTATTATTTACCGAGTTATTAGCAAATAATGGACGGATGTACTACTCCGTCGACAAAACTCTAGAAATTTTTAAGTCCCACCGCTAAGAGAAAACTTTTTCCGTATCGGTCCTAGACGATTTTAGACGTGATATCACTGTAATATAGACGGTTTCTAACAATATATATCATAACACCAAACTCGCTACTACTATTATTTACCGAGTTATTAGCAACTAATGGACGGATGTACTACTCCGTCGACAAAGCTCTGGAAATTTTTAAGCCCCACCGCTAAGAGGAAACTTTTTCCGTATCGGTCCTAGACGATTTTCGACGTGATATCACTGTAATATAGACGGTTTCTAACAATATATATCATAACACCAAACTCGCTACTACTATTATTTACCGAGTTATTAGCAACTAATGGACGGATGTACTACTCCGTCGACAAAGCTCTGGAAATTTTTAAGCCCCACCGCTAAGAGGAAACTTTTTCCGTATCGGTCCTAGACGATTTTCGACGTGATATCACTGTAATATAGACGGTTTCTAACAATATATATCATAACACCAAACTCGCTACTACTATTATTTACCGAGTTATTAGCAACTAATGGACGGATGTACTACTCCGTCGACAAAGCTCTGGAAATTTTTAAGCCCCACCGCTAAGAGGAAACTTTTTCCTTATCGGTCCTAGACGATTTTCGACGTGATATCACTGTAATATAGACGGTTTCTAACAATATATATCAAAACACCAAACTCGCTACTACTATTATTTACCCAGTTATTAGCAAATAATGGACGGATGTACTACTCCGTCGACAAAACTCTGGAAATTTTTAAGTCCCACCGCTAAGAGGAAACTTTTTCCGTATCGGTCCTAGACGATTTTCGACGTGATATCACTGTAATATAGACGGTTTCTAACAATATATATCATAACACCAAACTCGCTACTACTATTATTTACCGAGTTATTAGCAAATAATGGACGGATGTACTACTCCGTCGACAAAACTCTGGAAATTTTTAAGTCCCACCGCTAAGAGGAAACTTTTTCCGTATCGGTCCTAGACGATTTTCGACGTGATATCACTGTAATATAGAAGGTTTCTAACAATATATATCATAACACCAAACTCGCTACTACTATTATTTACCGAGTTATTAGCAAATAATGGACGGATATACTACTCCGTCGACAAAGCTCTGGAAATTTTTAAGTCCCACCGCTAAGAGAAAACTTTTTCCGTATCGGTCCTAGACGATTTTCGACGTGATATCACTGTAATATAGACGGTTTCTAACAATATATATCATAACACCAAACTCGCTACTACTATTATTTACCCAGTTATTAGCAAATAATGGACGGATGTACTACTCCGTCGACAAAGCTCTGGAAATTTTTAAGTCCCACCGCTAAGAGGAAACTTTTTCCGTATCGGTCCTAGACGATTTTCGACGTGATATCACTGTAATATAGACGGTTTCTAACAATATATATCAAAACACCAAACTCGCTACTACTATTATTTACCGAGTTATTAGCAAATAATGGACGGATGTACTACTCCGTCGACAAAACTCTAGAAATTTTTAAGTCCCACCGCTAAGAGAAAACTTTTTCCGTATCGGTCCTAGACGATTTTAGACGTGATATCACTGTAATATAGACGGTTTCTAACAATATATATCATAACACCAAACTCGCTACTACTATTATTTACCGAGTTATTAGCAACTAATGGACGGATGTACTACTCCGTCGACAAAGCTCTGGAAATTTTTAAGCCCCACCGCTAAGAGGAAACTTTTTCCGTATCGGTCCTAGACGATTTTCGACGTGATATCACTGTAATATAGACGGTTTCTAACAATATATATCATAACACCAAACTCGCTACTACTATTATTTACCGAGTTATTAGCAACTAATGGACGGATGTACTACTCCGTCGACAAAGCTCTGGAAATTTTTAAGCCCCACCGCTAAGAGGAAACTTTTTCCGTATCGGTCCTAGACGATTTTCGACGTGATATCACTGTAATATAGACGGTTTCTAACAATATATATCATAACACCAAACTCGCTACTACTATTATTTACCGAGTTATTAGCAACTAATGGACGGATGTACTACTCCGTCGACAAAGCTCTGGAAATTTTTAAGCCCCACCGCTAAGAGGAAACTTTTTCCTTATCGGTCCTAGACGATTTTCGACGTGATATCACTGTAATATAGACGGTTTCTAACAATATATATCAAAACACCAAACTCGCTACTACTATTATTTACCCAGTTATTAGCAAATAATGGACGGATGTACTACTCCGTCGACAAAACTCTGGAAATTTTTAAGTCCCACCGCTAAGAGGAAACTTTTTCCGTATCGGTCCTAGACGATTTTCGACGTGATATCACTGTAATATAGACGGTTTCTAACAATATATATCATAACACCAAACTCGCTACTACTATTATTTACCGAGTTATTAGCAAATAATGGACGGATGTACTACTCCGTCGACAAAACTCTGGAAATTTTTAAGTCCCACCGCTAAGAGGAAACTTTTTCCGTATCGGTCCTAGACGATTTTCGACGTGATATCACTGTAATATAGAAGGTTTCTAACAATATATATCATAACACCAAACTCGCTACTACTATTATTTACCGAGTTATTAGCAAATAATGGACGGATATACTACTCCGTCGACAAAGCTCTGGAAATTTTTAAGTCCCACCGCTAAGAGAAAACTTTTTCCGTATCGGTCCTAGACGATTTTCGACGTGATATCACTGTAATATAGACGGTTTCTAACAATATATATCATAACACCAAACTCGCTACTACTATTATTTACCCAGTTATTAGCAAATAATGGACGGATGTACTACTCCGTCGACAAAGCTCTGGAAATTTTTAAGTCCCACCGCTAAGAGGAAACTTTTTCCGTATCGGTCCTAGACGATTTTCGACGTGATATCACTGTAATATAGACGGTTTCTAACAATATATATCAAAACACCAAACTCGCTACTACTATTATTTACCGAGTTATTAGCAAATAATGGACGGATGTACTACTCCGTCGACAAAACTCTGGAAATTTTTAAGTCCCACCGCTAAGAGGAAACTTTTTCCGTATCGGTCCTAGACGATTTTCGACGTGATATCACTGTAATATAGACGGTTTCTAACAATATATATCATAACACCAAACTCGCTACTACTATTATTTACCGAGTTATTAGCAAATAATGGACGGATGTACTACTCCGTCGACAAAACTCTAGAAATTTTTAAGTCCCACCGCTAAGAGAAAACTTTTTCCGTATCGGTCCTAGACGATTTTCGACGTGATATCACTGTAATATAGAAGGTTTCTAACAATATATATCATAACACCAAACTCGCTACTACTATTATTTACCGAGTTATTAGCAACTAATGGACGGATGTACTACTCCGTCGACAAAGCTCTGGAAATTTTTAAGTCCCACCGCTAAGAGAAAACTTTTTCCGTATCGGTCCTAGACGATTTTCGACGTGATATCACTGTAATATAGACGGTTTCTAACAATGTATATCATAACACCAAACTCGCTACTACTATTATTTACCCACTTATTAGCAAATAATGGACGGATGTACTACTCCGTCGACAAAACTCTGGAAATTTTTAAGTCCCACCGCTAAGAGAAAACTTTTTCCGTATCGGTCCTAGACGATTTTCGATGTGATATCACTGTAATATAGACGGTTTCTAACCATATATATCATAACACCAAACTCGCTACTACTATTATTTACCGAGTTATTAGCAAATAATGGACGGATGTACTACTCCGTCGACAAAACTCTGGAAATTTTTAAGTCCCACCGCTAAGAGGAAACTTTTTCCGTATCGGTCCTAGACGATTTTCGACGTGATATCACTGTAATATAGACGGTTTCTAACAATATATATCATAACACCAAACTCGCTACTACTATTATTTACCGAGTTATTAGCAAATAATGGACGGATGTACTACTCCGTCGACAAAACTCTGGAAATTTTTAAGTCCCACCGCTAAGAGGAAACTTTTTCCGTATCGGTCCTAGACGATTTTCGACGTGATATCACTGTAATATAGAAGGTTTCTAACAATATATATCATAACACCAAACTCGCTACTACTATTATTTACCGAGTTATTAGCAAATAATGGACGGATGTACTACTCCGTCGACAAAACTCTGGAAATTTTTAAGTCCCACCGCTAAGACTAAACTTTTTCCGTATCGGTCCTAGACGATTTTCGACGTGATATCACTGTAATATAGACGGTTTCTAACAATATATATCATAACACCAAACTCGCTACTACTATTATTTACCGAGTTATTAGCAAATAATGGACGGATGTACTACTCCGTCGACAAAACTAGAAATTTTTAAGTCCCACCGCTAAGAGAAAACTTTTTCCGTATCGGTCCTAGACGATTTTCGACGTGATATCACTGTAATATAGAAGGTTTCTAACAATATATATCATAACACCAAACTCGCTACTACTATTATTTACCGAGTTATTAGCAACTAATGGACGGATGTACTACTCCGTCGACAAAGCTCTGGAAATTTTTAAGTCCCACCGCTAAGAGAAAACTTTTTCCGTATCGGTCCTAGACGATTTTCGACGTGATATCACTGTAATATAGACGGTTTCTAACAATATATATCATAACACCAAACTCGCTACTACTATTATTTACCCAGTTATTAGCAAATAATGGACGGATGTACTACTCCGTCGACAAAGCTCTGGAAATTTTTAAGTCCCACCGCTAAGAGGAAACTTTTTCCGTATCGGTCCTAGACGATTTTCGACGTGATATCACTGTAATATAGACGGTTTCTAACAATATATATCATAACACCAAACTCGCTACTACTATTATTTACCGAGTTATTAGCAAATAATGGACGGATGTACTACTCCGTCGACAAAACTCTAGAAATTTTTAAGTCCCACCGCTAAGAGAAAACTTTTTCCGTATCGGTCCTAGACGATTTTCGACGTGATATCACTGTAATATAGAAGGTTTCTAACAATATATATCATAACACCAAACTCGCTACTACTATTATTTACCGAGTTATTAGCAAATAATGGACGGATGTACTACTCCGTCGACAAAACTCTAGAAATTTTTAAGTCCCACCGCTAAGAGAAAACTTTTTCCGTATCGGTCCTAGACGATTTTAGACGTGATATCACTGTAATATAGACGGTTTCTAACAATATATATCATAACACCAAACTCGCTACTACTATTATTTACCGAGTTATTAGCAACTAATGGACGGATGTACTACTCCGTCGACAAAGCTCTGGAAATTTTTAAGCCCCACCGCTAAGAGGAAACTTTTTCCGTATCGGTCCTAGACGATTTTCGACGTGATATCACTGTAATATAGACGGTTTCTAACAATATATATCATAACACCAAACTCGCTACTACTATTATTTACCGAGTTATTAGCAACTAATGGACGGATGTACTACTCCGTCGACAAAGCTCTGGAAATTTTTAAGCCCCACCGCTAAGAGGAAACTTTTTCCGTATCGGTCCTAGACGATTTTCGACGTGATATCACTGTAATATAGACGGTTTCTAACAATATATATCATAACACCAAACTCGCTACTACTATTATTTACCGAGTTATTAGCAACTAATGGACGGATGTACTACTCCGTCGACAAAGCTCTGGAAATTTTTAAGCCCCACCGCTAAGAGGAAACTTTTTCCTTATCGGTCCTAGACGATTTTCGACGTGATATCACTGTAATATAGACGGTTTCTAACAATATATATCAAAACACCAAACTCGCTACTACTATTATTTACCCAGTTATTAGCAAATAATGGACGGATGTACTACTCCGTCGACAAAACTCTGGAAATTTTTAAGTCCCACCGCTAAGAGGAAACTTTTTCCGTATCGGTCCTAGACGATTTTCGACGTGATATCACTGTAATATAGACGGTTTCTAACAATATATATCATAACACCAAACTCGCTACTACTATTATTTACCGAGTTATTAGCAAATAATGGACGGATGTACTACTCCGTCGACAAAACTCTGGAAATTTTTAAGTCCCACCGCTAAGAGGAAACTTTTTCCGTATCGGTCCTAGACGATTTTCGACGTGATATCACTGTAATATAGAAGGTTTCTAACAATATATATCATAACACCAAACTCGCTACTACTATTATTTACCGAGTTATTAGCAAATAATGGACGGATATACTACTCCGTCGACAAAGCTCTGGAAATTTTTAAGTCCCACCGCTAAGAGAAAACTTTTTCCGTATCGGTCCTAGACGATTTTCGACGTGATATCACTGTAATATAGACGGTTTCTAACAATATATATCATAACACCAAACTCGCTACTACTATTATTTACCCAGTTATTAGCAAATAATGGACGGATGTACTACTCCGTCGACAAAGCTCTGGAAATTTTTAAGTCCCACCGCTAAGAGGAAACTTTTTCCGTATCGGTCCTAGACGATTTTCGACGTGATATCACTGTAATATAGACGGTTTCTAACAATATATATCAAAACACCAAACTCGCTACTACTATTATTTACCGAGTTATTAGCAAATAATGGACGGATGTACTACTCCGTCGACAAAACTCTGGAAATTTTTAAGTCCCACCGCTAAGAGGAAACTTTTTCCGTATCGGTCCTAGACGATTTTCGACGTGATATCACTGTAATATAGACGGTTTCTAACAATATATATCATAACACCAAACTCGCTACTACTATTATTTACCGAGTTATTAGCAAATAATGGACGGATGTACTACTCCGTCGACAAAACTAGAAATTTTTAAGTCCCACCGCTAAGAGAAAACTTTTTCCGTATCGGTCCTAGACGATTTTCGACGTGATATCACTGTAATATAGAAGGTTTCTAACAATATATATCATAACACCAAACTCGCTACTACTATTATTTACCGAGTTATTAGCAAATAATGGACGGATGTACTACTCCGTCGACAAAACTCTAGAAATTTTTAAGTCCCACCGCTAAGAGAAAACTTTTTCCGTATCGGTCCTAGACGATTTTCGACGTGATATCACTGTAATATAGAAGGTTTCTAACAATATATATCATAACACCAAACTCGCTACTACTATTATTTACCGAGTTATTAGCAACTAATGGACGGATGTACTACTCCGTCGACAAAGCTCTGGAAATTTTTAAGTCCCACCGCTAAGAGAAAACTTTTTCCGTATCGGTCCTAGACGATTTTCGACGTGATATCACTGTAATATAGACGGTTTCTAACAATATATATCATAACACCAAACTCGCTACTACTATTATTTATCCAGTTATTAGCAAATAATGGACGGATGTACTACTCCGTCGACAAAGCTCTGGAAATTTTTAAGTCCCACCGCTAAGAGGAAACTTTTTCCGTATCGGTCCTAGACGATTTTCGACGTGATATCACTGTAATATAGACGGTTTCTAACAATATATATCATAACACCAAACTCGCTACTACTATTATTTACCGAGTTATTAGCAAATAATGGACGGATGTACTACTCCGTCGACAAAACTCTGGAAATTTTTAAGTCCCACCGCTAAGAGGAAACTTTTTCCGTATCGGTCCTAGACGATTTTCGACGTGATATCACTGTAATATAGACGGTTTCTAACAATATATATCATAACACCAAACTCGCTACTACTATTATTTACCGAGTTATTAGCAAATAATGGACGGATGTACTACTCCGTCGACAAAACTCTGGAAATTTTTAAGTCCCACCGCTAAGAGAAAACTTTTTCCGTATCGGTCCTAGACGATTTTCGACGTGATATCACTGTAATATAGAAGGTTTCTAACAATATATATCATAACACCAAACTCGCTACTACTATTATTTACCGAGTTATTAGCAACTAATGGACGGATGTACTACTCCGTCGACAAAACTCTGGAAATTTTTAAGTCCCACCGCTAAGAGGAAACTTTTTCCGTATCGGTCCTAGACGATTTTCGACGTGATATCACTGTAATATAGACGGTTTCTAACAATATATATCATAACACCAAACTCGCTACTACTATTATTTACCGAGTTATTAGCAAATAATGGACGGATGTACTACTCCGTCGACAAAACTCTGGAAATTTTTAAGTCCCACCGCTAAGAGGAAACTTTTTCCGTATCGGTCCTAGACGATTTTCGACGTGATATCACTGTAATATAGACGGTTTCTAACAATATATATCATAACACCAAACTCGCTACTACTATTATTTACCCAGTTATTAGCAAATAATGGACGGATGTACTACTCCGTCGACAAAGCTCTGGAAATTTTTAAGTCCCACCGCTAAGAGGAAACTTTTTCCGTATCGGTCGTAGACGATTTTCGACGTGATATCACTGTAATATAGACGGTTTCTAACAATATATATCATAACACCAAACTCGCTACTACTATTATTTACCGAGTTATTAGCAACTAATGGACGGATGTACTACTCCGTCGACAAAGCTCTGGAAATTTTTAAGTCCCACCGCTAAGAGGAAACTTTTTCCGTATCGGTCCTAGACGATTTTCGACGTGATATCACTGTAATATAGACGGTTTCTAACAATATATATCATAACACCAAACTCGCTACTACTATTATTTACCGAGTTATTAGCAAATAATGGACGGATGTACTACTCCGTCGACAAAACTCTAGAAATTTTTAAGTCCCACCGCTAAGAGAAAACTTTCTCCGTATCGGTCCTAGACGATTTTCGACGTGATATCACTGTAATATAGAAGGTTTCTAACAATATATATCATAACACCAAACTCGCTACTACTATTATTTACCGAGTTATTAGCAAATAATGGACGGATGTACTACTCCGTCGACAAAACTCTGGAAATTTTTAAGTCCCACCGCTAAGAGGAAACTTTTTCCGTATCGGTCCTAGACGATTTTCGACGTGATATCACTGTAATATAGACGGTTTCTAACAATATATATCATAACACCAAACTCGCTACTACTATTATTTACCGAGTTATTAGCAAATAATGGACGGATGTACTACCCCGTCGACAAAACTCTGGAAATTTTTAAGTCCCACCGCTAAGAGGAAACTTTTTCCGTATCGGTCCTAGACGATTTTCGACGTGATATCACTGTAATATAGAAGGTTTCTAACAATATATATCATAACACCAAACTCGCTACTACTATTATTTACCGAGTTATTAGCAACTAATGGACGGATGTACTACTCCGTCGACAAAGCTCTGGAAATTTTTAAGTCCCACCGCTAAGAGGAAACTTTTTCCGTATCGGTCCTAGACGATTTTCGACGTGATATCACTGTAATATAGACGGTTTCTAACAATATATATCATAACACCGAACTCGCTACTACTATTATTTACCGAGTTATTAGAAAATAATGGACGGATGTACTACTCCGTCGACAAAACTCTGGAAATTCTTAAGTCCCACCGCTAAGAGGAAACTTTTTCCGTATCGGTCCTAGACGATTTTCGACGTGATATCACTGTAATATAGACGGTTTCTAACAATATATATCATAACACCAAACTCGCTACTACTATTATTTACCGAGTTATTAGCAAATAATGGACGGATATACTACTCCGTCGACAAAACTCTGGAAATTTTTAAGTCCCACCGCTAAGAGGAAACTTTTTCCGTATCGGTCCTAGACGATTTTCGACGTGATATCACTGTAATATAGACGGTTTCTAACAATATATATCATAACACCTAACTCGCAACTACTATTATTTACCGAGTTATTATCAAATAATGGACGGATGTACTACTCCGTCGACAAAACTCTAGAAATTTTTAAGTCCCACCGCTAAGAGAAAACTTTTTCCGTATCGGTCCTAGACGATTTTCGACGTGATATCACTGTAATATAGAAGGTTTCTAACAATATATATCATAACACCAAACTCGCTACTACTATTATTTACCGAGTTATTAGCAAATAATGGACGGATGTACTACTCCGTCGACAAAACTCTGGAAATTTTTAAGTCCCACCGCTAAGAGGAAACTTTTTCCGTATCGGTCCTAGACGATTTTCGACGTGATATCACTGTAATATAGACGGTTTCTAACAATATATATCATAACACCAAACTCGCTACTACTATTATTTACCGAGTTATTAGCAAATAATGGACGGATGTACTACTCCGTCGACAAAACTCTGGAAATTTTTAAGTCCCACCGCTAAGAGGAAACTTTTTCCGTATCGGTCATAGACGATTTTCGACGTGATATCACTGTAATATAGACGGTTTCTAACAATATATATCATAACACCAAACTCGCTACTACTATTATTTACCGAGTTATTAGCAAATAATAGACGGATGTACTACTCCGTCGACAAAGCTCTGGAAATTTTTAAGTCCCACCGCTAAGAGGAAACTTTTTCCGTATCGGTCCTAGACGATTTTCGACGTGATATCACTGTAATATAGACGGTTTCTAACAATATATATCATAACATCAAACTCGCTACTACTATTATTTACCGAGTTATTAGCAAATAATGGACGGATGTACTACCCCGTCGACAAAACTCTGGAAATTTTTAAGTCCCACCGCTAAGAGGAAACTTTTTCCGTATCGGTCCTAGACGATTTTCGACGTGATATCACTGTAATATAGACGGTTTCTAACAATATATATCATAACATCAAACTCGCTACTACTATTATTTACCGAGTTATTAGCAAATAATGGACGGATGTACTACCCCGTCGACAAAACTCTGGAAATTTTTAAGTCCCACCGCTAAGAGGAAACTTTTTCCGTATCGGTCCTAGACGATTTTCGACGTGATATCACTGTAATATAGACGGTTTCTAACAATATATATCATAACACCAAACTCGCTACTACTATTATTTACCGAGTTATTAGCAACTAATGGACGGATGTACTACTCCGTCGACAAAGCTCTGGAAATTTTTAAGTCCCACCGCTAAGAGGAAACTTTTTCCGTATCGGTCCTAGACGATTTTCGACGTGATATCACTGTAATATAGACGGTTTCTAACAATATATATCATAACACCAAACTCGCTACTACTATTATTTACCGAGTTATTAGCAAATAATGGACGGATATACTACTCCGTCGACAAAACTCTGGAAATTTTTAAGTCCCACCGCTAAGAGGAAACTTTTTCCGTATCGGTCCTAGACGATTTTCGACGTGATATCACTGTAATATAGAAGGTTTCTAACAATATATATCATAACACCAAACTCGCTACTACTATTATTTACCGAGTTATTAGCAAATAATGGACGGATGTACTACTCCGTCGACAAAACTCTGGAAATTTTTAAGTCCCACCGCTAAGAGGAAACTTTTTCCGTATCGGTCCTAGACGATTTTCGACGTGATATCACTGTAATATAGACGGTTTCTAACAATATATATCATAACACCAAACTCGCTACTACTATTATTTACCGAGTTATTAGCAAATAATGGACGGATGTACTACTCCGTCGACAAAACTCTGGAAATTTTTAAGTCCCACCGCTAAGAGGAAACTTTTTCCGTATCGGTCATAGACGATTTTCGACGTGATATCACTGTAATATAGACGGTTTCTAACAATATATATCATAACACCAAACTCGCTACTACTATTATTTACCGAGTTATTAGCAAATAATGGACGGATGTACTACTCCGTCGACAAAGCTCTGGAAATTTTTAAGTCCCACCGCTAAGAGGAAACTTTTTCCGTATCGGTCCTAGACGATTTTCGACGTGATATCACTGTAATATAGACGGTTTCTAACAATATATATCATAACACCAAACTCGCTACTACTATTATTTACCGAGTTATTAGCAAATAATGGACGGATGTACTACCCCGTCGACAAAACTCTGGAAATTTTTAAGTCCCACCGCTAAGAGGAAACTTTTTCCGTATCGGTCCTAGACGATTATCGACGTGATATCACTGTAATATAGACGGTTTCTAACAATATATATCATAACACCAAACTCGCTACTACTATTATTTACCGAGTTATTAGCAACTAATGGACGGATGTACTACTCCGTCGACAAAGCTCTGGAAATTTTTAAGTCCCACCGCTAAGAGGAAACTTTTTCCGTATCGGTCCTAGACGATTTTAGACGTGATATCACTGTAATATAGACGGTTTCTAACAATATATATCATAACACCAAACTCGCTACTACTATTATTTACCGAGTTATTAGCAAAGAATGGACGGATGTACTACTCCGTCGACAAAACTCTAGAAATTTTTAAGTCCCACCGCTAAGAGAAAACTTTTTCCGTATCGGTCCTAGACTATTTTCGACGTGATATCACTGTAATATAGAAGGTTTCTAACAATATATATCATAACACCAAACTCGCTACTACTATTATTTACCGAGTTATTAGCAAATAATGGACGGATGTACTACTCCGTCGACAAAACTCTGGAAATTTTTAAGTCCCACCGCTAAGAGGAAACTTTTTCCGTATCGGTCCTAGACGATTTTCGACGTGATATCACTGTAATATAGACGGTTTCTAACAATATATATCATAACACCAAACTCGCTACTACTATTATTTACCGAGTTATTAGCAAATAATGGACTGATGTACTACTCCGTCGACAAAGCTCTGGAAATTTTTAAGTCCCACCGCTAAGAGGAAACTTTTTCCGTATCGGTCCTAGACGATTTTCGACGTGATATCACTGTAATATAGACGGTTTCTAACAATACATATCATAACACCAAACTCGCTACTACTATTATTTACCGAGTTATTAGCAAATAATGGACGGATGTACTACTCCGTCGACAAAACTCTGGAAATTTTTAAGTCCCACCGCTAAGAGGAAACTTTTTCCGTATCGGTCCTAGACGATTTTCGACGTGATATCACTGTAATATAGACGGTTTCTAACAATATATATCATAACACCAAACTCGCTACTACTATTATTTACCGAGTTATTAGCAAATAATGGACGGATGTACTACTCCGTCGACAAAACTCTAGAAATTTTTAAGTCCCACCGCTAAGAGAAAACTTTTTCCGTATCGGTCCTAGACGATTTTCGACGTGATATCACTGTAATATAGAAGGTTTCTAACAATATATATCATAACAACAAACTCGCTACTACTATTATTTACCGAGTTATTAGCAACTAATGGACGGATGTAATACTCCGTCGACAAAGCTCTGGAAATTTTTAAGTCCCACCGCTAAGAGGAAACTTTTTCCGTATCGGTCCTAGACGATTTTCGACGTGATATCACTGTAATATAGACGGTTTCTAACAATATATATCATAACACCAAACTCGCTACTACTATTATTTACCGAGTTATTAGCAAATAATGGACGGATGTACTACTCCGTCGACAAAACTCTGGAAATTTTTAAGTCCCACCGCTAAGAGGAAACTTTTTCCGTATCGGTCCTAGACGATTTTCGACGTGATATCACTGTAATATAGACGGTTTCTAACAATATATATCATAACACCAAACTCGCTACTACTATTATTTACCGAGTTATTAGCAAATAATGGACGGATGTACTACTCCGTCGACAAAACTCTAGAAATTTTTAAGTCCCACCGCTAAGAGAAAACTTTTTCCGTATCGGTCCTAGACGATTTTCGACGTGATATCACTGTAATATAGAAGGTTTCTAACAATATATATCATAACACCAAACTCGCTACTACTATTATTTACCGAGTTATTAGCAACTAATGGACGGATGTACTACTCCGTCGACAAAGCTCTGGAAATTTTTAAGTCCCACCGCTAAGAGGAAACTTTTTCCGTATCGGTCCTAGACGATTTTCGACGTGATATCACTGTAATATAGACGGTTTCTAACAATATATATCATAACACCAAACTCGCTACTACTATTATTTACCGAGTTATTAGCAAATAATGGACGGATGTACTACTCCGTCGACAAAACTCTGGAAATTTTTAAGTCCCACCGCTAAGAGGAAACTTTTTCCGTATCGGTCCTAGACGATTTTCGACGTGATATCACTGTAATATAGACGGTTTCTAACAATATATATCATAACACCAAACTCGCTACTACTATTATTTACCGAGTTATTAGCAAATAATGGACGGATGTACTACTCCGTCGACAAAACTCTGGAAATTTTTAAGTCCCACCGCTAAGCGGAAACTTTTTCCGTATCGGTCCTAGACGATTTTCGACGTGATATCACTGTAATATAGAAGGTTTCTAACAATATATATCATAAGACCAAACTCGCTACTACTATTATTTACCGAGTTATTAGCATATAATGGAAAGATGTACAATTCCGTCGACAAAACTCTGGAAATTTTTAAGTCCCACCGCTAAGAGGAAACTTTTTCCGTATCGGTCCTAGACGATTTTCGACGTGATATCACTGTAATATAGACGGTTTCTAACAATATATATCATAACACCAAACTCGCTACTACTATTATTTACCGAGTTATTAGCAAATAATGGACGGATGTACTACTCCGTCGACAAAACTCTAGAAATTTTTAAGTCCCACCGCTAAGAGAAAACTTTTTCCGTATCGGTCCTAGACGATTTTCGACGTGATATCACTGTAATATAGACGGTTTCTAACAATATATATCATAACACCAAACTCGCTACTACTATTATTTACCGAGTTATTAGCAAATAATGGACGGATGTACTACTCCGTCGACAAAACTCTGGAAATTTTTAAGTCCCACCGCTAAGAGGAAACTTTTTCCGTATCGGTCCTAGACGATTTTCGACGTGATATCATTGTAATATAGACGGTTTCTAACAATATATATCATAACACCAAACTCGCTACTACTATTATTTACCGAGTTATTAGCAAATAATGGACTGATGTACTACTCCGTCGACAAAGCTCTGGAAATTTTTAAGTCCCACCGCTAAGCGGAAACTTTTTCCGTATCGGTCCTAGACGATTTTCGACGTGATATCACTGTAATATAGACGGTTTCTAACAATATATATCATAACACCAAACTCGCTACTACTATTATTTACCGAGTTATTAGCAAATAATGGACTGATGTACTACTCCGTCGACAAAGCTCTGGAAATTTTTAAGTCCCACCGCTAAGAGGAAACTTTTTCCGTATCGGTCCTAGACGATTTTCGACGTGATATCACTGTAATATAGACGGTTTCTAACAATACATATCATAACACCAAACTCGCTACTACTATTATTTACCGAGTTATTAGCAAATAATGGACGGATGTACTACTCCGTCGACAAAACTCTAGAAATTTTTAAGTCCCACCGCTAAGAGAAAACTTTTTCCGTATCGGTCCTAGACGATTTTCGACGTGATATCACTGTAATATAGAAGGTTTCTAACAATATATATCATAACACCAAACTCGCTACTACTATTATTTACCGAGTTATTAGCAACTAATGGACGGATGTACTACTCCGTCGACAAAGCTCTGGAAATTTTTAAGTCCCACCGCTAAGAGGAAACTTTTTCCGTATCGGTCCTAGACGATTTTCGACGTGATATCACTGTAATATAGACGGTTTCTAACAATATATATCATAACACCAAACTCGCTACTACTATTATTTACCGAGTTATTAGCAAATAATGGACGGATGTACTACTCCGTCGACAAAACTCTGGAAATTTTTAAGTCCCACCGCTAAGAGGAAACTTTTTCCGTATCGGTCCTAGACGATTTTCGACGTGATATCACTGTAATATAGACGGTTTCTAACAATATATATCATAACACCAAACTCGCTACTACTATTATTTACCGAGTTATTAGCAAATAATGGACGGATGTACTACTCCGTCGACAAAACTCTGGAAATTTTTAAGTCCCACCGCTAAGCGGAAACTTTTTCCGTATCGGTCCTAGACGATTTTCGACGTGATATCACTGTAATATAGAAGGTTTCTAACAATATATATCATAACACCAAACTCGCTACTACTATTATTTACCGAGTTATTAGCATATAATGGACGGATGTACTACTCCGTCGACAAAACTCTGGAAATTTTTAAGTCCCACCGCTAAGAGGAAACTTTTTCCGTATCGGTCCTAGACGATTTTAGACGTGATATCACTGTAATATAGACGGTTTCTAACAATATATATCATAACACCAAACTCGCTACTACTATTATTTACCGAGTTATTAGCAAATAATGGACGGATGTACTACTCCGTCGACAAAACTCTAGAAATTTTTAAGTCCCACCGCTAAGAGAAAACTTTTTCCGTATCGGTCCTAGACTATTTTCGACGTGATATCACTGTAATATAGAAGGTTTCTAACAATATATATCGTAACACCAAACTCGCTACTACTATTATTTACCGAGTTATTAGCAAATAATGGACGGATGTACTACTCCGTCGACAAAACTCTGGAAATTTTTAAGTCCCACCGCTAAGAGGAAACTTTTTCCGTATCGGTCCTAGACGATTTTCGACGTGATATCACTGTAATATAGACGGTTTCTAACAATATATATCATAACACCAAACTCGCTACTACTATTATTTACCGAGTTATTAGCAAATAATGGACTGATGTACTACTCCGTCGACAAAGCTCTGGAAATTTTTAAGTCCCACCGCTAAGAGGAAACTTTTTCCGTATCGGTCCTAGACGATTTTCGACGTGATATCACTGTAATATAGACGGTTTCTAACAATACATATCATAACACCAAACTCGCTACTACTATTATTTACCGAGTTATTAGCAAATAATGGACGGATGTACTACTCCGTCGACAAAACTCTGGAAATTTTTAAGTCCCACCGCTAAGAGGAAACTTTTTCCGTATCGGTCCTAGACGATTTTCGACGTGATATCACTGTAATATAGACGGTTTCTAACAATATATATCATAACACCAAACTCGCTACTACTATTATTTACCGAGTTATTAGCAAATAATGGACGGATGTACTACTCCGTCGACAAAACTCTAGAAATTTTTAAGTCCCACCGCTAAGAGAAAACTTTTTCCGTATCGGTCCTAGACGATTTTCGACGTGATATCACTGTAATATAGAAGGTTTCTAACAATATATATCATAACAACAAACTCGCTACTACTATTATTTACCGAGTTATTAGCAACTAATGGACGGATGTAATACTCCGTCGACAAAGCTCTGGAAATTTTTAAGTCCCACCGCTAAGAGGAAACTTTTTCCGTATCGGTCCTAGACGATTTTCGACGTGATATCACTGTAATATAGACGGTTTCTAACAATATATATCATAACACCAAACTCGCTACTACTATTATTTACCGAGTTATTAGCAAATAATGGACGGATGTACTACTCCGTCGACAAAACTCTGGAAATTTTTAAGTCCCACCGCTAAGAGGAAACTTTTTCCGTATCGGTCCTAGACGATTTTCGACGTGATATCACTGTAATATAGACGGTTTCTAACAATATATATCATAACACCAAACTCGCTACTACTATTATTTACCGAGTTATTAGCAAATAATGGACGGATGTACTACTCCGTCGACAAAACTCTAGAAATTTTTAAGTCCCACCGCTAAGAGAAAACTTTTTCCGTATCGGTCCTAGACGATTTTCGACGTGATATCACTGTAATATAGAAGGTTTCTAACAATATATATCATAACACCAAACTCGCTACTACTATTATTTACCGAGTTATTAGCAACTAATGGACGGATGTACTACTCCGTCGACAAAGCTCTGGAAATTTTTAAGTCCCACCGCTAAGAGGAAACTTTTTCCGTATCGGTCCTAGACGATTTTCGACGTGATATCACTGTAATATAGACGGTTTCTAACAATATATATCATAACACCAAACTCGCTACTACTATTATTTACCGAGTTATTAGCAAATAATGGACGGATGTACTACTCCGTCGACAAAACTCTGGAAATTTTTAAGTCCCACCGCTAAGAGGAAACTTTTTCCGTATCGGTCCTAGACGATTTTCGACGTGATATCACTGTAATATAGACGGTTTCTAACAATATATATCATAACACCAAACTCGCTACTACTATTATTTACCGAGTTATTAGCAAATAATGGACGGATGTACTACTCCGTCGACAAAACTCTGGAAATTTTTAAGTCCCACCGCTAAGCGGAAACTTTTTCCGTATCGGTCCTAGACGATTTTCGACGTGATATCACTGTAATATAGAAGGTTTCTAACAATATATATCATAAGACCAAACTCGCTACTACTATTATTTACCGAGTTATTAGCATATAATGGACGGATGTACTATTCCGTCGACAAAACTCTGGAAATTTTTAAGTCCCACCGCTAAGAGGAAACTTTTTCCGTATCGGTCCTAGACGATTTTCGACGTGATATCACTGTAATATAGACGGTTTCTAACAATATATATCATAACACCAAACTCGCTACTACTATTATTTACCGAGTTATTAGCAAATAATGGACGGATGTACTACTCCGTCGACAAAACTCTAGAAATTTTTAAGTCCCACCGCTAAGAGAAAACTTTTTCCGTATCGGTCCTAGACGATTTTCGACGTGATATCACTGTAATATAGACGGTTTCTAACAATATATATCATAACACCAAACTCGCTACTACTATTATTTACCGAGTTATTAGCAAATAATGGACGGATGTACTACTCCGTCGACAAAACTCTGGAAATTTTTAAGTCCCACCGCTAAGAGGAAACTTTTTCCGTATCGGTCCTAGACGATTTTCGACGTGATATCATTGTAATATAGACGGTTTCTAACAATATATATCATAACACCAAACTCGCTACTACTATTATTTACCGAGTTATTAGCAAATAATGGACTGATGTACTACTCCGTCGACAAAGCTCTGGAAATTTTTAAGTCCCACCGCTAAGCGGAAACTTTTTCCGTATCGGTCCTAGACGATTTTCGACGTGATATCACTGTAATATAGACGGTTTCTAACAATATATATCATAACACCAAACTCGCTACTACTATTATTTACCGAGTTATTAGCAAATAATGGACTGATGTACTACTCCGTCGACAAAGCTCTGGAAATTTTTAAGTCCCACCGCTAAGAGGAAACTTTTTCCGTATCGGTCCTAGACGATTTTCGACGTGATATCACTGTAATATAGACGGTTTCTAACAATACATATCATAACACCAAACTCGCTACTACTATTATTTACCGAGTTATTAGCAAATAATGGACGGATGTACTACTCCGTCGACAAAACTCTAGAAATTTTTAAGTCCCACCGCTAAGAGAAAACTTTTTCCGTATCGGTCCTAGACGATTTTCGACGTGATATCACTGTAATATAGAAGGTTTCTAACAATATATATCATAACACCAAACTCGCTACTACTATTATTTACCGAGTTATTAGCAACTAATGGACGGATGTACTACTCCGTCGACAAAGCTCTGGAAATTTTTAAGTCCCACCGCTAAGAGGAAACTTTTTCCGTATCGGTCCTAGACGATTTTCGACGTGATATCACTGTAATATAGACGGTTTCTAACAATATATATCATAACACCAAACTCGCTACTACTATTATTTACCGAGTTATTAGCAAATAATGGACGGATGTACTACTCCGTCGACAAAACTCTGGAAATTTTTAAGTCCCACCGCTAAGAGGAAACTTTTTCCGTATCGGTCCTAGACGATTTTCGACGTGATATCACTGTAATATAGACGGTTTCTAACAATACATATCATAACACCAAACTCGCTACTACTATTATTTACCGAGTTATTAGCAAATAATGGACGGATGTACTACTCCGTCGACAAAACTCTAGAAATTTTTAAGTCCCACCGCTAAGAGAAAACTTTTTCCGTATCGGTCCTAGACGATTTTCGACGTGATATCACTGTAATATAGAAGGTTTCTAACAATATATATCATAACACCAAACTCGCTACTACTATTATTTACCGAGTTATTAGCAACTAATGGACGGATGTACTACTCCGTCGACAAAGCTCTGGAAATTTTTAAGTCCCACCGCTAAGAGGAAACTTTTTCCGTATCGGTCCTAGACGATTTTCGACGTGATATCACTGTAATATAGACGGTTTCTAACAATATATATCATAACACCAAACTCGCTACTACTATTATTTACCGAGTTATTAGCAAATAATGGACGGATGTACTACTCCGTCGACAAAACTCTGGAAATTTTTAAGTCCCACCGCTAAGAGGAAACTTTTTCCGTATCGGTCCTAGACGATTTTCGACGTGATATCACTGTAATATAGACGGTTTCTAACAATATATATCATAACACCAAACTCGCTACTACTATTATTTACCGAGTTATTAGCAAATAATGGACGGATGTACTACTCCGTCGACAAAACTCTGGAAATTTTTAAGTCCCACCGCTAAGCGGAAACTTTTTCCGTATCGGTCCTAGACGATTTTCGACGTGATATCACTGTAATATAGAAGGTTTCTAACAATATATATCATAACACCAAACTCGCTACTACTATTATTTACCGAGTTATTAGCATATAATGGACGGATGTACTACTCCGTCGACAAAACTCTGGAAATTTTTAAGTCCCACCGCTAAGAGGAAACTTTTTCCGTATCGGTCCTAGACGATTTTCGACGTGATATCACTGTAATATAGACGGTTTCTAACAATATATATCATAACACCAAACTCGCTACTACTATTATTTACCGAGTTATTAGCAAATAATGGACGGATGTACTACTCCGTCGACAAAACTCTAGAAATTTTTAAGTCCCACCGCTAAGAGAAAACTTTTTCCGTATCGGTCCTAGACGATTTTCGACGTGATATCACTGTAATATAGACGGTTTCTAACAATATATATCATAACACCAAACTCGCTACTACTATTATTTACCGAGTTATTAGCAAATAATGGACGGATGTACTACTCCGTCGACAAAACTCTGGAAATTTTTAAGTCCCACCGCTAAGAGGAAACTTTTTCCGTATCGGTCCTAGACGATTTTCGACGTGATATCACTGTAATATAGACGGTTTCTAACAATATATATCATAACACCAAACTCGCTACTACTATTATTTACCGAGTTATTAGCAAATAATGGACTGATGTACTACTCCGTCGACAAAACTCTGGAAATTTTTAAGTCCCACCGCTAAGCGGAAACTTTTTCCGTATCGGTCCTAGACGATTTTCGACGTGATATCACTGTAATATAGACGGTTTCTAACAATATATATCATAACACCAAACTCGCTACTACTATTATTTACCGAGTTATTAGCAAATAATGGACTGATGTACTACTCCGTCGACAAAGCTCTGGAAATTTTTAAGTCCCACCGCTAAGAGGAAACTTTTTCCGTATCGGTCCTAGACGATTTTCGACGTGATATCACTGTAATATAGACGGTTTCTAACAATACATATCATAACACCAAACTCGCTACTACTATTATTTACCGAGTTATTAGCAAATAATGGACGGATGTACTACTCCGTCGACAAAACTCTGGAAATTTTTAAGTCCCACCGCTAAGAGGAAACTTTTTCCGTATCGGTCCTAGACGATTTTCGACGTGATATCACTGTAATATAGACGGTTTCTAACAATATATATCATAACACCAAACTCGCTACTACTATTATTTACCGAGTTATTAGCAAATAATGGACGGATGTACTACTCCGTCGACAAAACTCTAGAAATTTTTAAGTCCCACCGCTAAGAGAAAACTTTTTCCGTATCGGTCCTAGACGATTTTCGACGTGATATCACTGTAATATAGACGGTTTCTAACAATATATATCATAACACCAAACTCGCTACTACTATTATTTACCGAGTTATTAGCAAATAATGGACTGATGTACTACTCCGTCGACAAAGCTCTGGAAATTTTTAAGTCCCACCGCTAAGAGAAAACTTTTTCCGTATCGGTCCTAGACGATTTTCGACGTGATATCACTGTAATATAGAAGGTTTCTAACAATATATATCATAACACCAAACTCGCTACTACTATTATTTACCGAGTTATTAGCAACTAATGGACGGATGTACTACTCCGTCCACAAAGCTCTGGAAATTTTTAAGTCCCACCGCTAAGAGGAAACTTTTTCCGTATCGGTCCTAGACGATTTTCGACGTGATATCACTGTAATATAGACGGTTTCTAACAATATATATCATAACACCAAACTCGCTACTACTATTATTTACCGAGTTATTAGCAAATAATGGACGGATGTACTACTCCGTCGACAAAACTCTGGAAATTTTTAAGTCCCACCGCTAAGAGGAAACTTTTTCCGTATCGGTCCTAGACGATTTTCGACGTGATATCACTGTAATATAGACGGTTTCTAACAATATATATCATAACACCAAACTCGCTACTACTATTATTTACCGAGTTATTAGCAAATAATGGACGGATGTACTACTCCGTCGACAAAACTCTGGAAATTTTTAAGTCCCACCGCTAAGAGGAAACTTTTTCCGTATCGGTCCTAGACGATTTTCGACGTGATATCACTGTAATATAGACGGTTTCTAACAATATATATCATAACACCAAACTCGCTACTACTATTATTTACCGAGTTATTAGCAAATAATGGACGGATGTACTACTCCGTCGACAAAACTCTGGAAATTTTTAAGTCCCACCGCTAAGCTGAAACTTTTTCCGTATCGGTCCTAGACGATTTTCGACGTGATATCACTGTAATATAGAAGGTTTCTAACAATATATATCATAACACCAAACTCGCTACTACTATTATTTACCGAGTTATTAGCAAATAATGGACGGATGTACTACTCCGTCGACAAAACTCTGGAAATTTTTAAGTCCCACCGCTAAGAGGAAACTTTTTCCGTATCGGTCCTAGACGATTTTCGACGTGATATCACTGTAATATAGACGGTTTCTAACAATATATATCATAACACCAAACTCGCTACTACTATTATTTACCGAGTTATTAGCAAATAATGGACTGATGTACTACTCCGTCGACAAAGCTCTGGAAATTTTTAAGTCCCACCGCTAAGCGGAAACTTTTTCCGTATCGGTCCTAGACGATTTTCGACGTGATATCACTGTAATATAGACGGTTTCTAACAATATATATCATAACACCAAACTCGCTACTACTATTATTTACCGAGTTATTAGCAAATAATGGACTGATGTACTACTCCGTCGACAAAGCTCTGGAAATTTTTAAGTCCCACCGCTAAGAGGAAACTTTTTCCGTATCGGTCCTAGACGATTTTCGACGTGATATCACTGTAATATAGACGGTTTCTAACAATACATATCATAACACCAAACTCGCTACTACTATTATTTACCGAGTTATTAGCAAATAATGGACGGATGTACTACTCCGTCGACAAAACTCTGGAAATTTTTAAGTCCCACCGCTAAGAGGAAACTTTTTCCGTATCGGTCCTAGACGATTTTCGACGTGATATCACTGTAATATAGACGGTTTCTAACAATATATATCATAACACCAAACTCGCTACTACTATTATTTACCGAGTTATTAGCAAATAATGGACGGATGTACTACTCCGTCGACAAAACTCTGGAAATTTTTAAGTCCCACCGCTAAGAGGAAACTTTTTCCGTATCGGTCCTAGACGATTTTCGACGTGATATCACTGTAATATAGACGGTTTCTAACAATATATATCATAACACCAAACTCGCTACTACTATTATTTACCGAGTTATTAGCAAATAATGGACGGATGTACTACTCCGTCGACAAAACTCTGGAAATTTTTAAGTCCCACCGCTAAGAGGAAACTTTTTCCGTATCGGTCCTAGACGATTTTCGACGTGATATCACTGTAATATAGACGGTTTCTAACAATATATATCATAACACCAAACTCGCTACTACTATTATTTACCGAGTTATTAGCAAATAATGGACGGATGTACTACTCCGTCGACAAAACTCTGGAAATTTTTAAGTCCCACCGCTAAGCTGAAACTTTTTCCGTATCGGTCCTAGACGATTTTCGACGTGATATCACTGTAATATAGAAGGTTTCTAACAATATATATCATAACACCAAACTCGCTACTACTATTATTTACCGAGTTATTAGCAAATAATGGACGGATGTACTACTCCGTCGACAAAACTCTGGAAATTTTTAAGTCCCACCGCTAAGAGGAAACTTTTTCCGTATCGGTCCTAGACGATTTTCGACGTGATATCACTGTAATATAGACGGTTTCTAACAATATATATCATAACACCAAACTCGCTACTACTATTATTTACCGAGTTATTAGCAAATAATGGACGGATGTACTACTCCGTCGACAAAACTCTAGAAATTTTTAAGTCCCACCGCTAAGAGAAAACTTTTTCCGTATCGGTCCTAGACGATTTTCGACGTGATATCACTGTAATATAGACGGTTTCTAACAATATATATCATAACACCAAACTCGCTACTACTATTATTTACCGAGTTATTAGCAAATAATGGACGGATGTACTACTCCGTCGACAAAACTCTGGAAATTTTTAAGTCCCACCGCTAAGAGGAAACTTTTTCCGTATCGGTCCTAGACGATTTTCGACGTGATATCACTGTAATATAGACGGTTTCTAACAATATATATCATAACACCAAACTCGCTACTACTATTATTTACCGAGTTATTAGCAAATAATGGACGGATGTACTACTCCGTCGACAAAACTCTAGAAATTTTTAAGTCCCACCGCTAAGAGAAAACTTTTTCCGTATCGGTCCTAGACGATTTTCGACGTGATATCACTGTAATATAGAAGGTTTCTAACAATATATATCATAACACCAAACTCGCTACTACTATTATTTACCGAGTTATTAGCAAATAATGGACGGATGTACTACTCCGTCGACAAAACTCTGGAAATTTTTAAGTCCCACCGCTAAGAGGAAACTTTTTCCGTATCGGTCCTAGACGATTTTCGACGTGATATCACTGTAATATAGACGGTTTCTAACAATATATATCATAACACCAAACTCGCTACTACTATTATTTACCGAGTTATTAGCAAATAATGGACGGATGTACTACTCCGTCGACAAAACTCTAGAAATTTTTAAGTCCCACCGCTAAGAGAAAACTTTTTCCGTATCGGTCCTAGACGATTTTCGACGTGATATCACTGTAATATAGAAGGTTTCTAACAATATATATCATAACACCAAACTCGCTACTACTATTATTTACCGAGTTATTAGCAAATAATGGACGGATGTACTACTCCGTCGACAAAACTCTAGAAATTTTTAAGTCCCACCGCTAAGAGAAAACTTTTTCCGTATCGGTCCTAGACGATTTTCGACGTGATATCACTGTAATATAGAAGGTTTCTAACAATATATATCATAACACCAAACTCGCTACTACTATTATTTACCGAGTTATTAGCAAATAATGGACGGATGTACTACTCCGTCGACAAAACTCTGGAAATTTTTAAGTCCCACCGCTAAGAGGAAACTTTTTCCGTATCGGTCCTAGACGATTTTCGACGTGATATCACTGTAATATAGACGGTTTCTAACAATATATATCATAAAACCAAACTCGCTACTACTATTATTTACCGAGTTATTAGCAACTAATGGACGGATGTACTACTCCGTCGACAAAGCTCTGGAAATTTTTAAGCCCCACCGCTAAGAGGAAACTTTTTCCTTATCGGTCCTAGACGATTTTCGACGTGATATCACTGTAATATAGACGGTTTCTAACAATATATATCATAACACCAAACTCGCTACTACTATTATTTACCGAGTTATTAGCAAATAATGGACGGATGTACTACTCCGTCGACAAAACTCTAGAAATTTTTAAGTCCCACCGCTAAGAGAAAACTTTTTCCGTATCGGTCCTAGACGATTTTCGACGTGATATCACTGTAATATAGACGGTTTCTAACAATATATATCATAACACCAAACTCGCTACTACTATTATTTACCGCGTTATTAGCAAATAATGGACGGATGTACTACTCCGTCGACAAAACTCTGGAAATTTTTAAGTCCCACCGCTAAGAGGAAACTTTTTCCGTATCGGTCCTAGACGATTTTCGACGTGATATCACTGTAATATAGACGGTTTCTAACAATATATATCATAACACCAAACTCGCTACTACTATTATTTACCGAGTTATTAGCAAATAATGGACGGATGTACTACTCCGTCGACAAAACTCTAGAAATTTTTAAGTCCCACCGCTAAGAGAAAACTTTTTCCGTATCGGTCCTAGACGATTTTCGACGTGATATCACTGTAATATAGAAGGTTTCTAACAATATATATCATAACACCAAACTCGCTACTACTATTATTTACCGAGTTATTAGCAAATAATGGACGGATGTACTACTCCGTCGACAAAACTCTGGAAATTTTTAAGTCCCACCGCTAAGAGGAAACTTTTTCCGTATCGGTCCTAGACGATTTTCGACGTGATATCACTGTAATATAGACGGTTTCTAACAATATATATCATAAAACCAAACTCGCTACTACTATTATTTACCGAGTTATTAGCAACTAATGGACGGATGTACTACTCCGTCGACAAAGCTCTGGAAATTTTTAAGCCCCACCGCTAAGAGGAAACTTTTTCCTTATCGGTCCTAGACGATTTTCGACGTGATATCACTGTAATATAGACGGTTTCTAACAATATATATCATAACACCAAACTCGCTACTACTATTATTTACCGAGTTATTAGCAAATAATGGACGGATGTACTACTCCGTCGACAAAACTCTAGAAATTTTTAAGTCCCACCGCTAAGAGAAAACTTTTTCCGTATCGGTCCTAGACGATTTTCGACGTGATATCACTGTAATATAGACGGTTTCTAACAATATATATCATAACACCAAACTCGCTACTACTATTATTTACCGCGTTATTAGCAAATAATGGACGGATGTACTACTCCGTCGACAAAACTCTGGAAATTTTTAAGTCCCACCGCTAAGAGGAAACTTTTTCCGTATCGGTCCTAGACGATTTTCGACGTGATATCACTGTAATATAGACGGTTTCTAACAATATATATCATAACACCAAACTCGCTACTACTATTATTTACCGCGTTATTAGCAAATAATGGACGGATGTACTACTCCGTCGACAAAACTCTGGAAATTTTTAAGTCAAACCGCTAAGAGGAAACTTTTTCCGTATCGGTCCTAGACGATTTTCGACGTGATATCACTGTAATATAGACGGTTTCTAACAATATATATCATAACACCAAACTCGCTACTACTATTATTTACCGAGTTATTAGCAAATAATGGACGGATGTACTACTCCGTCGACAAAACTCTGGAAATTTTTAAGTCCCACCGCTAAGAGGAAACTTTTTCCGTATCGGTCCTAGACGATTTTCGACGTGATATCACTGTAATATAGACGGTTTCTAACAATATATATCATAACACCAAACTCGCTACTACTATTATTTACCGAGTTATTAGCAACTAATGGACGGATGTACTACTCCGTCGACAAAGCTCTGGAAATTTTTAAGTCCCACCGCTAAGAGGAAACTTTTTCCGTATCGGTGCTAGACGATTTTCGACGTGATATCACTGTAATATAGACGGTTTCTAACAATATATATCATAACACCAAACTCGCTACTACTATTATTTACCGAGTTATTAGCAAATAATGGACGGATGTACTACTCCGTCGACAAAACTCTAGAAATTTTTAAGTCCCACCGCTAAGAGGAAACTTTTTCCGTATCGGTCCTAGACGATTTTCGACGTGATATCACTGTAATATAGACGGTTTCTAACAATATATATCATAACACCAAACTCGCTACTACTATTATTTACCGAGTTATTAGCAAATAATGGACTGATGTACTACTCCGTCGACAAAACTCTGGAAATTTTTAAGTCCCACCGCTAAGAGGAAACTTTTTCCGTATCGGTCCTAGACGATTTTCGACGTGATACCACTGTAATATAGACGGTTTCTAACAATATATATCATAACACCAAACTCGCTACTACTATTATTTACCGCGTTATTAGCAAATAATGGACGGATGTACTACTCCGTCGACAAAAATCTGGAAATTTTTAAGTCCCACCGCTAAGAGGAAACTTTTTCCGTATCCGTCCTAGACGATTTTCGACGTGATATCACTGTAATATAGACGGTTTCTAACAATATATATCATAACACCAAACTCGCTACTACTATTATTTACCGAGTTATTAGCAAATAATGGACTGATGTACTACTCCGTCGGACGTTGGACGAAAATTTTTCTAAGGCCCACCGCTAAGAGGAAACTTTTTCCGTATCGGTCCTAGACGATTTTCGACGTGATATCACTGTAATATAGACGGTTTCTAACAATATATATCATAACACCAAACTCGCTACTACTATTATTTACCGAGTTATTAGCAAATAATGGACGGATGTACTACTCCGTCGACAAAACTCTAGAAATTTTTAAGTCCCACCGCTAAGAGAAAACTTTTTCCGTATCGGTCCTAGACAATTTTCGACGTGATATCACTGTAATATAGACGGTTTCTAACAATATATATCATAACACCAAACTCGCTACTACTATTATTTACCGAGTTATTAGCAAATAATGGACTGATGTACTACTCCGTCGGACGTTGGACGAAAATTTTTCTAAGTCCCACCGCTAAGAGGAAACTTTTTCCGTATCGGTCCTAGACGATTTTCGACGTGATATCACTGTAATATAGACGGTTTCTAACAATATATATCATAACACCAAACTCGCTACTACTATTATTTACCGAGTTATTAGCAAATAATGGACGGATGTACTACTCCGTCGACAAAACTCTAGAAATTTTTAAGTCCCACCGCTAAGAGAAAACTTTTTCCGTATCGGTCCTAGACGATTTTCGACGTGATATCACTGTAATATAGCAGGTTTCTAACAGTATATATCATAACACCAAACTCGCTACTACTACTATTTACCGAGTTATTAGCAACTAATGGACGGATGTACTACTCCGTCGACAAAGCTCTGGAAATTTTTAAGTCCCACCGCTAAGAGGAAACTTTTTCCGTATCGGTCCTAGACGATTTTCGACGTGATATCACTGTAATATAGACGGTTTCTAACAATATATATCATAACACCAAACTCGCTACTACTATTATTTACCGAGTTATTAGCAAATAATGGACGGATGTACTACTCCGTCGACAAAACTCTAGAAATTTTTAAGTCCCACCGCTAAGAGAAAACTTTTTCCGTATCGGTCCTTGACAATTTTCGACGTGATATCACTGTAATATAGACGGTTTCTAACAATATATATCATAACACCAAACTCGCTACTACTATTATTTACCGCGTTATTAGCAAATAATGGACGGATGTACTACTCCGTCGACAAAACTCTGGAAATTTTTAAGTCCCACCGCTAAGAGGAAACTTTTTCCGTATCGGTCCTAGACGATTTTCGACGTGATATCACTGTAATATAGACGGTTTCTAACAATATATATCATAACACCAAACTCGCTACTACTATTATTTACCGAGTTATTAGCAAATAATGGACGGATGTACTACTCCGTCGACAAAACTCTGGAAATTTTTAAGTCCCACCGCTAAGAGGAAACTTTTTCCGTATCGGTCCTAGACGATTTTCGACGTGATATCACTGTAATATAGACGGTTTCTAACAATATATATCATAACACCAAACTCGCTACTACTATTATTTACCGAGTTATTAGCAAATAATGGACGGATGTACTACTCCGTCGACAAAACTCTAGAAATTTTTAAGTCCCACCGCTAAGAGAAAACTTTTTCCGTATCGGTCCTAGACGATTTTCGACGTGATATCACTGTAATATAGAAGGTTTCTAACAATATATATCATAACACCAAACTCGCTACTACTATTATTTACCGAGTTATTAGCAACTAATGGACGGATGTACTACTCTGTCGACAAAGCTCTGGAAATTTTTAAGTCCCACCGCTAAGAGGAAACTTTTTCCGTATCGGTCCTAGACGATTTTCGACGTGATATCACTGTAATATAGACGGTTTCTAACAATATATATCATAACACCAAACTCGCTACTACTATTATTTACCGAGTTATTAGCAAATAATGGACGGATGTACTACTCCGTCGACAAAACTCTAGAAATTTTTAAGTCCCACCGCTAAGAGAAAACTTTTTCCGTATCGGTCCTAGACAATTTTCGACGTGATATCACTGTAATATAGACGGTTTCTAACAATATATATCATAACAACAAACTCGCTACTACTATTATTTACCGAGTTATTAGCAAATAATGGACGGATGTACTACTCCGTCGACAAAACTCTGGAAATTTTTAAGTCCCACCGCTAAGAGGAAACTTTTTCCGTATCGGTCCTAGACGATTTTCGACGTGATATCACTGTAATATAGACGGTTTTTAACAATATATATCATAACACCAAACTCGCTACTACTATTATTTACCGTGTTATTAGCAACTAATGGACGGATGTACTACTCCGTCGACAAAACTCTAGAAATTTTTAAGTCCCACCGCTAAGAGAAAACTTTTTCCGTATCGGTCCTAGACAATTTTCGACGTGATATCACTGTAATATAGACGGTTTCTAACAATATATATCATAACACCAAACTCGCTACTACTATTATTTACCGAGTTATTAGCAAATAATGGACGGATGTACTACTCCGTCGACAAAACTCTGGAAATTTTTAAGTCCCACCGCTAAGAGGAAACTTTTTCCGTATCGGTCCTAGACGATTTTCGACGTGATATCACTGTAATATAGACGGTTTCTAACAATATATATCATAACACCAAACTCGCTACTACTATTATTTACCGAGTTATTAGCAAATAATGGACTGATGTACTACTCCGTCGACAAAGCTCTGGAAATTTTTAAGTCCCACCGCTAAGCGGAAACTTTTTCCGTATCGGTCCTAGACGATTTTCGACGTGATATCACTGTAATATAGACAGTTTCTAACAATATATATCATAACACCAAACTCGCTACTACTATTATTTACCGAGTTATTAGCAAATAATGGACGGATGTACTACTCCGTCGACAAAACTCTGGAAATTTTTAAGTCCCACCGCTAAGAGGAAACTTTTTCCGTATCGGTCCTAGACGATTTTCGACGTGATATCACTGTAATATAGACGGTTTCTAACAATATATATCATAACACCAAACTCGCTACTACTATTATTTACCGAGTTATTAGCAAATAATGGACGGATGTACTACTCCGTCGACAAAACTCTAGAAATTTTTAAGTCCCACCGCTAAGAGAAAACTTTTTCCGTATCGGTCCTAGACGATTTTCGACGTGATATCACTGTAATATAGAAGGTTTCTAACAATATATATCATAACACCAAACTCGCTACTACTATTATTTACCGAGTTATTAGCAACTAATGGACGGATGTACTACTCTGTCGACAAAGCTCTGGAAATTTTTAAGTCCCACCGCTAAGAGGAAACTTTTTCCGTATCGGTCCTAGACGATTTTCGACGTGATATCACTGTAATATAGACGGTTTCTAACAATATATATCATAACACCAAACTCGCTACTACTATTATTTACCGAGTTATTAGCAAATAATGGACGAATGTACTACTCCGTCGACAAAACTCTAGAAATTTTTAAGTCCCACCGCTAAGAGAAAACTTTTTCCGTATCGGTCCTAGACAATTTTCGACGTGATATCACTGTAATATAGACGGTTTCTAACAATATATATCATAACAACAAACTCGCTACTACTATTATTTACCGAGTTATTAGCAAATAATGGACGGATGTACTACTCCGTCGACAAAACTCTGGAAATTTTTAAGTCCCACCGCTAAGAGGAAACTTTTTCCGTATCGGTCCTAGACGATTTTCGACGTGATATCACTGTAATATAGACGGTTTTTAACAATATATATCATAACACCAAACTCGCTACTACTATTATTTACCGTGTTATTAGCAACTAATGGACGGATGTACTACTCCGTCGACAAAACTCTAGAAATTTTTAAGTCCCACCGCTAAGAGAAAACTTTTTCCGTATCGGTCCTAGACAATTTTCGACGTGATATCACTGTAATATAGACGGTTTCTAACAATATATATCATAACACCAAACTCGCTACTACTATTATTTACCGAGTTATTAGCAAATAATGGACGGATGTACTACTCCGTCGACAAAACTCTGGAAATTTTTAAGTCCCACCGCTAAGAGGAAACTTTTTCCGTATCGGTCCTAGACGATTTTCGACGTGATATCACTGTAATATAGACGGTTTCTAACAATATATATCATAACACCAAACTCGCTACTACTATTATTTACCGAGTTATTAGCAAATAATGGACTGATGTACTACTCCGTCGACAAAGCTCTGGAAATTTTTAAGTCCCACCGCTAAGCGGAAACTTTTTCCGTATCGGTCCTAGACGATTTTCGACGTGATATCACTGTAATATAGACAGTTTCTAACAATATATATCATAACACCAAACTCGCTACTACTATTATTTACCGAGTTATTAGCAAATAATGGACGGATGTACTACTCCGTCGACAAAACTCTGGAAATTTTTAAGTCCCACCGCTAAGAGGAAACTTTTTCCGTATCGGTCCTAGACGATTTTCGACGTGATATCACTGTAATATAGACGGTTTCTAACAATATATATCATAACACCAAACTCGCTACTACTATTATTTACCGAGTTATTAGCAAATAATGGACTGATGTACTACTCCGTCGACAAAGCTCTGGAAATTTTTAAGTCCCACCGCTAAGCGGAAACTTTTTCCGTATCGGTCCTAGACGATTTTCGACGTGATATCACTGTAATATAGACGGTTTCTAACAATATATATCATAACACCAAACTCGCTACTACTATTATTTACCGAGTTATTAGCAAATAATGGACGGATGTACTACTCCGTCGACAAAACTCTGGAAATTTTTAAGTCCCACCGCTAAGAGGAAACTTTTTCCGTATCGGTCCTAGACGATTTTCGACGTGATATCACTGTAATATAGACGGTTTCTAACAATATATATCATAACACCAAACTCGCTACTACTATTATTTACCGAGTTATTAGCAAATAATGGACTGATGTACTACTCCGTCGACAAAACTCTGGAAATTTTTAAGTCCCACCGCTAAGAGGAAACTTTTTCCGTATCGGTCCTAGACGATTTTCGACGTGATATCACTGTAATATAGACGGTTTCTAACAATATATATCATAACACCAAACTCGCTACTACTATTATTTACCGAGTTATTAGCAAATAATGGACGGATGTACTACTCCGTCGACAAAACTCTGGAAATTTTTAAGTCCCACCGCTAAGAGGAAACTTTTTCCGTATCGGTCCTAGACGATTTTCGACGTGATATCACTGTAATATAGACGGTTTCTAACAATATATATCATAACACCAAACTCGCTACTACTATTATTTACCGCGTTATTAGCAAATAATGGACGGATGTACTACTCCGTCGACAAAACTCTGGAAATTTTTAAGTCAAACCGCTAAGAGGAAACTTTTTCCGTATCGGTCCTAGACGATTTTCGACGTGATATCACTGTAATATAGACGGTTTCTAACAATATATATCATAACACCAAACTCGCTACTACTATTATTTACCGAGTTATTAGCAAATAATGGACGGATGTACTACTCCGTCGACAAAACTCTGGAAATTTTTAAGTCCCACCGCTAAGAGGAAACTTTTTCCGTATCGGTCGTAGACGATTTTCGACGTGATATCACTGTAATATAGACGGTTTCTAACAATATATATCATAACACCAAACTCGCTACTACTATTATTTACCGAGTTATTAGCAAATAATGGACTGATGTACTACTCCGTCGACAAAGCTCTGGAAATTTTTAAGTCCCACCGCTAAGAGGAAACTTTTTCCGTATCGGTCCTAGACGATTTTCGACGTGATATCACTGTAATATAGACGGTTTCTAACAACATATATCATAACACCAAACTCGCTACTACTATTATTTACCGCGTTATTAGCAAATAATGGACGGATGTACTACTCCGTCGACAAAACTCTGGAAATTTTTAAGTCCCACCGCTAAGAGGAAACTTTTTCCGTATCGGTCCTAGACGATTTTCGACGTGATATCACTGTAATATAGACGGTTTCTAACAATATATATCATAACACCAAACTCGCTACTACTATTATTTACCGAGTTATTAGCAAATAATGGACGGATGTACTACTCCGTCGACAAAACTCTGGACATTGTTAAGTCCCACCGCTAAGAGGAAACTTTTTCCGTATCGGTCCTAGACGATTTTCGACGTGATATCACTGTAATATAGACAGTTTCTAACAATATATATCATAACACCAAACTCGCTACTACTATTATTTACAGAGTTATTAGCAAATAATGGACGGATGTACTACTCCGTCGACAAAACTCTAGAAATTTTTAAGTCCCACCGCTAAGAGGAAACTTTTTCCGTATCGGTCCTAGACGATTTTCGACGTGATATCACTGTAATGTAGACGGTTTCTAACAATATATATCATAACACCAAACTCGCTACTACTATTATTTACCGAGTTATTAGCAAATAATGGACGGATGTACTACTCCGTCGACAAAACTCTAGAAATTTTTAAGTCCCACCGCTAAGAGAAAACTTTTTCCGTACCGGTCCTAGACGATTTTCGACGTGATATCACTGTAATATAGAAGGTTTCTAACAATATATATCATAACACCAAACTCGCTACTACTATTATTTACCGTGTTATTAGCAACTAATGGACGGATGTACTACTTCGTCGACAAAGCTCTGGAAATTTTTAAGTCCCACCGCTAAGAGGAAACTTTTTCCGTATCGGTCCTAGACGATTTTCGACGTGATATCACTGTAATATAGACGGTTTCTAACAATATATATCATAACACCAAACTCGCTACTACTATTATTTACCGAGTTATTAGCAACTAATGGACGGATGTACTACTCCGTCGACAAAGCTCTGGAAATTTTTAAGTCCCACCGCTAAGAGGAAACTTTTTCCGTATCGGTCCTAGACGATTTTCGACGTGATATCACTGTAATATAGACGGTTTCTAACAATATATATCATAACACCAAACTCGCTACTACTATTATTTACCGAGTTATTAGCAAATAATGGACGGATGTACTACTCCGTCGACAAAACTCTGGACATTTTTAAGTCCCACCGCTAAGAGGAAACTTTTTCTGTATCGGTCCTAGACGATTTTCGACGTGATATCACTGTAATATAGACGGTTTCTAACAATATATATCATAACACCAAACTCGCTACTACTATTATTTACCGAGTTATTAGCAAATAATGGACGGATGTACTACTCCGTCGACAAAAGTCTAGAAATTTTTAAGTCCCACCGCTAAGAGAAAACTTTTTCCGTATCGGTCCTAGACGATTTTCGACGTGATATCACTGTAATATAGAAGGTTTCTAACAATATATATCATAACACCAAACTCGCTACTACTATTATTTACCGTGTTATTAGCAACTAATGGACGGATGTACTACTCCGTCGACAAAGCTCTGGAAATTTTTAAGTCCCACCGCTAAGAGGAAACTTTTTCCGTATCGGTCCTAGACGATTTTCGACGTGATATCACTGTAATATAGACGGTTTCTAACAATATATATCATAACACCAAACTCGCTACTACTATTATTTACCGAGTTATTAGCAAATAATGGACTGATGTACTACTCCGTCGACAAAGCTCTGGAAATTTTTAAGTCCCACCGCTAAGAGGAAACTTTTTCCGTATCGGTCCTAGACGATTTTCGACGTGATATCACTGTAATATAGACGGTTTCTAACAACATATATCATAACACCAAACTCGCTACTACTATTATTTACCCAGTTATTAGCAAATAATGGACGGATGTACTACTCCGTCGACAAAGCTCTGGAAATTTTTAAGTCCCACCGCTAAGAGGAAACTTTTTCCGTATCGGTCCTAGACGATTTTCGACGTGATATCACTGTAATATAGACGGTTTCTAACAATATATATCATAACACCAAACTCGCTACTACTATTATTTACCGAGTTATTAGCAACTAATGGACGGATGTACTACTCCGTCGACAAAGCTCTGGAAATTTTTAAGTCCCACCGCTAAGAGGAAACTTTTTCCGTATCGGTCCTAGACGATTTTCGACGTGATATGACTGTAATATAGACGGTTTCTAACAATATATATCATAACACCAAACTCGCTACTACTATTATTTACCGCGTTATTAGCAAATAATGGACGGATGTACTACTCCGTCGACAAAACTCTGGAAATTTTTAAGTCCCACCGCTAAGAGGAAACTTTTTCCGTATCGGTCCTAGACGATTTTCGACGTGATATCACTGTAATATAGACGGTTTCTAACAATATATATCATAACACCAAACTCGCTACTACTATTATTTACCGAGTTATTAGCAAATAATGGACGGATGTACTACTCCGTCGACAAAACTCTGGACATTTTTAAGTCCCACCGCTAAGAGGAAACTTTTTCCGTATCGGTCCTAGACGATTTTCGACGTGATATCACTGTAATATAGACGGTTTCTAACAATATATATCATAACACCAAACTCGCTACTACTATTATTTACAGAGTTATTAGCAAATAATGGACGGATGTACTACTCCGTCGACAAAACTCTAGAAATTTTTAAGTCCCACCGCTAAGAGGAAACTTTTTCCGTATCGGTCCTAGACGATTTTCGACGTGATATCACTGTAATATAGACGGTTTCTAACAATATATATCATAACACCAAACTCGCTACTACTATTATTTACCGAGTTATTAGCAAATAATGGACGGATGTACTACTCCGTCGACAAAACTCTAGAAATTTTTAAGTCCCACCGCTAAGAGAAAACTTTTTCCGTACCGGTCCTAGACGATTTTCGACGTGATATCACTGTAATATAGAAGGTTTCTAACAATATATATCATAACACCAAACTCGCTACTACTATTATTTACCGTGTTATTAGCAACTAATGGACGGATGTACTACTTCGTCGACAAAGCTCTGGAAATTTTTAAGTCCCACCGCTAAGAGGAAACTTTTTCCGTATCGGTCCTAGACGATTTTCGACGTGATATCACTGTAATATAGACGGTTTCTAACAATATATATCATAACACCAAACTCGCTACTACTATTATTTACCGAGTTATTAGCAACTAATGGACGGATGTACTACTCCGTCGACAAAGCTCTGGAAATTTTTAAGTCCCACCGCTAAGAGGAAACTTTTTCCGTATCGGTCCTAGACGATTTTCGACGTGATATCACTGTAATATAGACGGTTTCTAACAATATATATCATAACACCAAACTCGCTACTACTATTATTTACCGAGTTATTAGCAAATAATGGACGGATGTACTACTCCGTCGACAAAACTCTGGACATTTTTAAGTCCCACCGCTAAGAGGAAACTTTTTCCGTATCGGTCCTAGACGATTTTCGACGTGATATCACTGTAATATTGACGGTTTCTAACAATATATATCATAACACCAAACTCGCTACTACTATTATTTACCGAGTTATTAGCAAATAATGGACGGATGTACTACTCCGTCGACAAAAGTCTAGAAATTTTTAAGTCCCACCGCTAAGAGAAAACTTTTTCCGTATCGGTCCTAGACGATTTTCGACGTGATATCACTGTAATATAGAAGGTTTCTAACAATATATATCATAACACCAAACTCGCTACTACTATTATTTACCGTGTTATTAGCAACTAATGGACGGATGTACTACTCCGTCGACAAAGCTCTGGAAATTTTTAAGTCCCACCGCTAAGAGGAAACTTTTTCCGTATCGGTCCTAGACGATTTTCGACGTGATATCACTGTAATATAGACGGTTTCTAACAATATATATCATAACACCAAACTCGCTACTACTATTATTTACCGAGTTATTAGCAACTAATGGACGGATGTACTACTCCGTCGACAAAGCTCTGGAAATTTTTAAGTCCCACCGCTAAGAGGAAACTTTTTCCGTATCGGTCCTAGACGATTTTCGACGTGATATCACTGTAATATAGACGGTTTCTAACAATATATATCATAACACCAAACTCGCTACTACTATTATTTACCGTGTTATTAGCAACTAATGGACGGATGTACTACTCCGTCGACAAAGCTCTGGAAATTTTTAAGTCCCACCGCTAAGAGGAAACTTTTTCCGTATCGGTCCTAGACGATTTTCGACGTGATATCACTGTAATATAGACGGTTTCTAACAATATATATCATAACACCAAACTCGCTACTACTATTATTTACCGAGTTATTAGCAAATAATGGACGGATGTACTACTCCGTCGACAAAACTCTAGAAATTTTTAAGTCCCACTGTTAAGAGAAAACTTTTTCCGTATCGGTCCTAGACGATTTTCGACGTGATATCACTGTAATATAGAAGGTTTCTAACAATATATATCATAACACCAAACTCGCTTCTACTATTATTTACCGAGTTATTAGCAAATAATGGACGGATGTACTACTCCGTCGACAAAACTCTGGAAATTTTTAAGTCCCACCGCTAAGAGGAAACTTTTTCCGTATCGGTCCTAGACGATTTTCGACGTGATATCACTGTAATATAGACGGTTTTTAACAATATATATCATAACACCAAACTCGCTACTACTATTATTTACCGCGTTATTAGCAAATAATGGACGGATGTACTACTCCGTCGACAAAACTCTGGAAATTTTTAAGTCCCACCGCTAAGAGGAAACTTTTTCCGCATCGGTCCTAGACGATTTTCGACGTGATATCACTGTAATATAGAAGGTTTCTAACAATATACATCATAACACCAAACTCGCTACTACTATTATTTACCGTGTTATTAGCAACTAATGGACGGATGTACTACTTCGTCGACAAAGCTCTGGAAATTTTTAAGTCCCACCGCTAAGAGGAAACTTTTTCCGTATCGGTCCTAGACGATTTTCGACGTGATATCACTGTAATATAGACGGTTTCTAACAATATATATCATAACACCAAACTCGCTACTACTATTATTTACCGAGTTATTAGCAACTAATGGACGGATGTACTACTCCGTCGACAAAGCTCTGGAAATTTTTAAGTCCCACCGCTAAGAGGAAACTTTTTCCGTATCGGTCCTAGACGATTTTCGACGTGATATCACTGTAATATAGACGGTTTCTAACAATATATATCATAACACCAAACTCGCTACTACTATTATTTACCGAGTTATTAGCAAATAATGGACGGATGTACTACTCCGTCGACAAAACTCTGGACATTTTTAAGTCCCACCGCTAAGAGGAAACTTTTTCCGTATCGGTCCTAGACGATTTTCGACGTGATATCACTGTAATATAGACGGTTTCTAACAATATATATCATAACACCAAACTCGCTACTACTATTATTTACCGAGTTATTAGCAAATAATGGACGGATGTACTACTCCGTCGACAAAACTCTGGACATTTTTAAGTCCCACCGCTAAGAGGAAACTTTTTCCGTATCGGTCCTAGACGATTTTCGACGTGATATCACTGTAATATAGACGGTTTCTAACAATATATATCATAACACCAAACTCGCTACTACTATTATTTACCGCGTTATTAGCAAATAATGGACGGATGTACTACTCCGTCGACAAAACTCTGGAAATTTTTAAGTTCCACCGCTAAGAGGAAACTTTTTCCGTATCGGTCCTAGACGATTTTCGACGTGATATCACTGTAATATAGACGGTTTCTAACAATATATATCATAACACCAAACTCGCTACTACTATTATTTACCGAGTTATTAGCAAATAATGGACGGATGTACTACTCCGTCGACAAAACTCTGGACATTTTTAAGTCCCACCGCTAAGAGGAAACTTTTTCCGTATCGGTCCTAGACGATTTTCGACGTGATATCACTGTAATATAGACGGTTTCTAACAATATATATCATAACACCAAACTCGCTACTACTATTATTTACAGAGTTATTAGCAAATAATGGACGGATGTACTACTCCGTCGACAAAACTCTAGAAATTTTTAAGTCCCACCGCTAAGAGGAAACTTTTTCCGTATCGGTCCTAGACGATTTTCGACGTGATATCACTGTAATATAGACGGTTTCTAACAATATATATCATAACACCAAACTCGCTACTACTATTATTTACAGAGTTATTAGCAAATAATGGACGGATGTACTACTCCGTCGACAAAACTCTAGAAATTTTTAAGTCCCACCGCTAAGAGGAAACTTTTTCCGTATCGGTCCTAGACGATTTTCGACGTGATATCACTGTAATATAGACGGTTTCTAACAATATATATCATAACACCAAACTCGCTACTACTATTATTTACCGAGTTATTAGCAAATAATGGACGGATGTACTACTCCGTCGACAAAACTCTAGAAATTTTTAAGTCCCACCGCTAAGAGAAAACTTTTTCCGTACCGGTCCTAGACGATTTTCGACGTGATATCACTGTAATATAGAAGGTTTCTAACAATATATATCATAACACCAAACTCGCTACTACTATTATTTACCGTGTTATTAGCAACTAATGGACGGATGTACTACTTCGTCGACAAAGCTCTGGAAATTTTTAAGTCCCACCGCTAAGAGGAAACTTTTTCCGTATCGGTCCTAGACGATTTTCGACGTGATATCACTGTAATATAGACGGTTTCTAACAATATATATCATAACACCAAACTCGCTACTACTATTATTTACCGAGTTATTAGCAACTAATGGACGGATGTACTACTCCGTCGACAAAGCTCTGGAAATTTTTAAGTCCCACCGCTAAGAGGAAACTTTTTCCGTATCGGTCCTAGACGATTTTCGACGTGATATCACTGTAATATAGACGTTTTCTAACAATATATATCATAACACCTACTCGCTACTACTATTATTTACCGAGTTATTAGCAAATAATGGACGGATGTACTACTCCGTCGACAAAACTCTGGACATTTTTAAGTCCCACCGCTAAGAGGAAACTTTTTCCGTATCGGTCCTAGACGATTTTCGACGTGATATCACTGTAATATTGACGGTTTCTAACAATATATATCATAACACCAAACTCGCTACTACTATTATTTACCGAGTTATTAGCAAATAATGGACGGATGTACTACTCCGTCGACAAAAGTCTAGAAATTTTTAAGTCCCACCGCTAAGAGAAAACTTTTTCCGTATCGGTCCTAGACGATTTTCGACGTGATATCACTGTAATATAGAAGGTTTCTAACAATATATATCATAACACCAAACTCGCTACTACTATTATTTACCGTGTTATTAGCAACTAATGGACGGATGTACTACTCCGTCGACAAAGCTCTGGAAATTTTTAAGTCCCACCGCTAAGAGGGAACTTTTTCCGTATCGGTCCTAGACGATTTTCGACGTGATATCACTGTAATATAGACGGTTTCTAACAATATATATCATAACACCAAACTCGCTACTACTATTATTTACCGAGTTATTAGCAACTAATGGACGGATGTACTACTTCGTCGACAAAGCTCTGGAAATTTTTAAGTCCCACCGCTAAGAGGAAACTTTTTCCGTATCGGTCCTAGACGATTTTCGACGTGATATCACTGTAATATAGACGGTTTCTAACAATATATATCATAACACCAAACTCGCTACTACTATTATTTACCGAGTTATTAGCAAATAATGGACGGATGTACTACTCCGTCGACAAAACTCTGGACATTTTTAAGTCCCACCGCTAAGAGGAAACTTTTTCCGTATCGGTTCTAGACGATTTTCGACGTGATATCACTGTAATATAGACGGTTTCTAACAATATATATCATAACACCAAACTCGCTACTACTATTATTTACCGAGTTATTAGCAAATAATGGACGGATGTACTACTCCGTCGACAAAACTCTAGAAATTTTTAAGTCCCACCGCTAAGAGAAAACTTTTTCCGTACCGGTCCTAGACGATTTTCGACGTGATATCACTGTAATATAGAAGGTTTCTAACAATATATATCATAACACCAAACTCGCTACTACTATTATTTACCGTGTTATTAGCAACTAATGGACGGATGTACTACTTCGTCGACAAAGCTCTGGAAATTTTTAAGTCCCACCGCTAAGAGGAAACTTTTTCCGTATCGGTCCTAGACGATTTTCGACGTGATATCACTGTAATATAGACGGTTTCTAACAATATATATCATAACACCAAACTCGCTACTACTATTATTTACCGAGTTATTAGCAACTAATGGACGGATGTACTACTCCGTCGACAAAGCTCTGGAAATTTTTAAGTCCCACCGCTAAGAGGAAACTTTTTCCGTATCGGTCCTAGACGATTTTCGACGTGATATCACTGTAATATAGACGGTTTCTAACAATATATATTATAACACCAAACTCGCTACTACTATTATTTACCGAGTTATTAGCAAATAATGGACGGATGTACTACTCCGTCGACAAAACTCTGGACATTTTTAAGTCCCACCGCTAAGAGGAAACTTTTTCCGTATCGGTCCTAGACGATTTTCGACGTGATATCACTGTAATATAGACGGTTTCTAACAATATATATCATAACACCAAACTCGCTACTACTATTATTTACCGAGTTATTAGCAAATAATGGACGGATGTACTACTCCGTCGACAAAAGTCTAGAAATTTTTAAGTCCCACCCCTAAGAGAAAACTTTTTCCGTATCGGTCCTAGACGATTTTCGACGTGATATCACTGTAATATAGAAGGTTTCTAACAATATATATCATAACACCAAACTCGCTACTACTATTATTTACCGTGTTATTAGCAACTAATGGACGGATGTACTACTTCGTCGACAAAGCTCTGGAAATTTTTAAGTCCCACCGCTAAGAGGAAACTTTTTCCGTATCGGTCCTAGACGATTTTCGACGTGATATCACTGTAATATAGACGGTTTCTAACAATATATATCATAACACCAAACTCGCTACTACTATTATTTACCGAGTTATTAGCAACTAATGGACGGATGTACTACTCCGTCGACAAAGCTCTGGAAATTTTTAAGTCCCACCGCTAAGAGGAAACTTTTTCCGTATCGGTCCTAGACGATTTTCGACGTGATATCACTGTAATATAGACGGTTTCTAACAATATATATCATAACACCAAACTCGCTACTACTATTATTTACCGAGTTATTAGCAAATAATGGACGGATGTACTACTCCGTCGACAAAACTCTGGACATTTTTAAGTCCCACCGCTAAGAGGAAACTTTTTCCGTATCGGTCCTAGACGATTTTCGACGTGATATCACTGTAATATAGACGGTTTCTAACAATATATATCATAACACCAAACTCGCTACTACTATTATTTACAGAGTTATTAGCAAATAATGGACGGATGTACTACTCCGTCGACAAAACTCTAGAAATTTTTAAGTCCCACCGCTAAGAGGAAACTTTTTCCGTATCGGTCCTAGACGATTTTCGACGTGATATCACTGTAATATAGACGGTTTCTAACAATATATATCATAACACCAAACTCGCTACTACTATTATTTACAGAGTTATTAGCAAATAATGGACGGATGTACTACTCCGTCGACAAAACTCTAGAAATTTTTAAGTCCCACCGCTAAGAGGAAACTTTTTCCGTATCGGTCCTAGACGATTTTCGACGTGATATCACTGTAATATAGACGGTTTCTAACAATATATATCATAACACCAAACTCGCTACTACTATTATTTACCGAGTTATTAGCAAATAATGGACGGATGTACTACTCCGTCGACAAAACTCTAGAAATTTTTAAGTCCCACCGCTAAGAGAAAACTTTTTCCGTACCGGTCCTAGACGATTTTCGACGTGATATCACTGTAATATAGAAGGTTTCTAACAATATATATCATAACACCAAACTCGCTACTACTATTATTTACCGTGTTATTAGCAACTAATGGACGGATGTACTACTTCGTCGACAAAGCTCTGGAAATTTTTAAGTCCCACCGCTAAGAGGAAACTTTTTCCGTATCGGTCCTAGACGATTTTCGACGTGATATCACTGTAATATAGACGGTTTCTAACAATATATATCATAACACCAAACTCGCTACTACTATTATTTACCGAGTTATTAGCAACTAATGGACGGATGTACTACTCCGTCGACAAAGCTCTGGAAATTTTTAAGTCCCACCGCTAAGAGGAAACTTTTTCCGTATCGGTCCTAGACGATTTTCGACGTGATATCACTGTAATATAGACGGTTTCTAACAATATATATCATAACACCAAACTCGCTACTACTATTATTTACCGAGTTATTAGCAAATAATGGACGGATGTACTACTCCGTCGACAAAACTCTGGACATTTTTAAGTCCCACCGCTAAGAGGAAACTTTTTCCGTATCGGTCCTAGACGATTTTCGACGTGATATCACTGTAATATTGACGGTTTCTAACAATATATATCATAACACCAAACTCGCTACTACTATTATTTACCGAGTTATTAGCAAATAATGGACGGATGTACTACTCCGTCGACAAAAGTCTAGAAATTTTTAAGTCCCACCGCTAAGAGAAAACTTTTTCCGTATCGGTCCTAGACGATTTTCGACGTGATATCACTGTAATATAGAAGGTTTCTAACAATATATATCATAACACCAAACTCGCTACTACTATTATTTACCGTGTTATTAGCAACTAATGGACGGATGTACTACTCCGTCGACAAAGCTCTGGAAATTTTTAAGTCCCACCGCTAAGAGGGAACTTTTTCCGTATCGGTCCTAGACGATTTTCGACGTGATATCACTGTAATATAGACGGTTTCTACCAATATATATCATAACACCAAACTCGCTACTACTATTATTTACCGAGTTATTAGCAACTAATGGACGGATGTACTACTTCGTCGACAAAGCTCTGGAAATTTTTAAGTCCCACCGCTAAGAGGAAACTTTTTCCGTATCGGTCCTAGACGATTTTCGACGTGATATCACTGTAATATAGACGGTTTCTAACAATATATATCATAACACCAAACTCGCTACTACTATTATTTACCGAGTTATTAGCAACTAATGGACGGATGTACTACTCCGTCGACAAAGCTCTGGAAATTTTTAAGTCCCACCGCTAAGAGGAAACTTTTTCCGTATCGGTCCTAGACGATTTTCGACGTGATATCACTGTAATATAGACGGTTTCTAACAATATATATCATAACACCAAACTCGCTACTACTATTATTTACCGAGTTATTAGCAAATAATGGACGGATGTACTACTCCGTCGACAAAACTCTGGACATTTTTAAGTCCCACCGCTAAGAGGAAACTTTTTCCGTATCGGTTCTAGACGATTTTCGACGTGATATCACTGTAATATAGACGGTTTCTAACAATATATATCATAACACCAAACTCGCTACTACTATTATTTACCGAGTTATTAGCAAATAATGGACGGATGTACTACTCCGTCGACAAAACTCTAGAAATTTTTAAGTCCCACCGCTAAGAGAAAACTTTTTCCGTACCGGTCCTAGACGATTTTCGACGTGATATCACTGTAATATAGAAGGTTTCTAACAATATATATCATAACACCAAACTCGCTACTACTATTATTTACCGTGTTATTAGCAACTAATGGACGGATGTACTACTTCGTCGACAAAGCTCTGGAAATTTTTAAGTCCCACCGCTAAGAGGAAACTTTTTCCGTATCGGTCCTAGACGATTTTCGACGTGATATCACTGTAATATAGACGGTTTCTAACAATATATATCATAACACCAAACTCGCTACTACTATTATTTACCGAGTTATTAGCAACTAATGGACGGATGTACTACTCCGTCGACAAAGCTCTGGAAATTTTTAAGTCCCACCGCTAAGAGGAAACTTTTTCCGTATCGGTCCTAGACGATTTTCGACGTGATATCACTGTAATATAGACGGTTTCTAACAATATATATTATAACACCAAACTCGCTACTACTATTATTTACCGAGTTATTAGCAAATAATGGACGGATGTACTACTCCGTCGACAAAACTCTGGACATTTTTAAGTCCCACCGCTAAGAGGAAACTTTTTCCGTATCGGTCCTAGACGATTTTCGACGTGATATCACTGTAATATAGACGGTTTCTAACAATATATATCATAACACCAAACTCGCTACTACTATTATTTACCGAGTTATTAGCAAATAATGGACGGATGTACTACTCCGTCGACAAAAGTCTAGAAATTTTTAAGTCCCACCCCTAAGAGAAAACTTTTTCCGTATCGGTCCTAGACGATTTTCGACGTGATATCACTGTAATATAGAAGGTTTCTAACAATATATATCATAACACCAAACTCGCTACTACTATTATTTACCGTGTTATTAGCAGCTAATGGACGGATGTACTACTTCGTCGACAAAGCTCTGGAAATTTTTAAGTCCCACCGCTAAGAGGAAACTTTTTCCGTATCGGTCCTAGACGATTTTCGACGTGATATCACTGTAATATAGACGGTTTCTAACAATATATATCATAACACCAAACTCGCTACTACTATTATTTACCGAGTTATTAGCAACTAATGGACGGATGTACTACTCCGTCGACAAAGCTCTGGAAATTTTTAAGTCCCACCGCTAAGAGGAAACTTTTTCCGTATCGGTCCTAGACGATTTTCGACGTGATATCACTGTAATATAGACGGTTTCTAACAATATATATCATAACACCAAACTCGCTACTACTATTATTTACCGAGTTATTAGCAAATAATGGACGGATGTACTACTCCGTCGACAAAACTCTGGACATTTTTAAGTCCCACCGCTAAGAGGAAACTTTTTCCGTATCGGTCCTAGACGATTTTCGACGTGATATCACTGTAATATAGACGGTTTCTAACAATATATATCATAACACCAAACTCGCTACTACTATTATTTACCGAGTTATTAGCAAATAATGGACGGATGTACTACTCCGTCGACAAAACTCTGGAAATTTTTAAGTTCCACCGCTAAGAGGAAACTTTTTCCGTATCGGTCCTAGACGATTTTCGACGTGATATCACTGTAATATAGACGGTTTCTAACAATATATATCATAACACCAAACTCGCTACTACTATTATTTACCGAGTTATTAGCAAATAATGGACGGATGTACTACTCCGTCGACAAAACTCTGGACATTTTTAAGTCCCACCGCTAAGAGGAAACTTTTTCCGTATCGGTCCTAGACGATTTTCGACGTGATATCACTGTAATATAGACGGTTTCTAACAATATATATCATAACACCAAACTCGCTACTACTATTATTTACAGAGTTATTAGCAAATAATGGACGGATGTACTACTCCGTCGACAAAACTCTAGAAATTTTTAAGTCCCACCGCTAAGAGGAAACTTTTTCCGTATCGGTCCTAGACGATTTTCGACGTGATATCACTGTAATATAGACGGTTTCTAACAATATATATCATAACACCAAACTCGCTACTACTATTATTTACAGAGTTATTAGCAAATAATGGACGGATGTACTACTCCGTCGACAAAACTCTAGAAATTTTTAAGTCCCACCGCTAAGAGGAAACTTTTTCCGTATCGGTCCTAGACGATTTTCGACGTGATATCACTGTAATATAGACGGTTTCTAACAATATATATCATAACACCAAACTCGCTACTACTATTATTTACCGAGTTATTAGCAAATAATGGACGGATGTACTACTCCGTCGACAAAACTCTAGAAATTTTTAAGTCCCACCGCTAAGAGAAAACTTTTTCCGTACCGGTCCTAGACGATTTTCGACGTGATATCACTGTAATATAGAAGGTTTCTAACAATATATATCATAACACCAAACTCGCTACTACTATTATTTACCGTGTTATTAGCAACTAATGGACGGATGTACTACTTCGTCGACAAAGCTCTGGAAATTTTTAAGTCCCACCGCTAAGAGGAAACTTTTTCCGTATCGGTCCTAGACGATTTTCGACGTGATATCACTGTAATATAGACGGTTTCTAACAATATATATCATAACACCAAACTCGCTACTACTATTATTTACCGAGTTATTAGCAACTAATGGACGGATGTACTACTCCGTCGACAAAGCTCTGGAAATTTTTAAGTCCCACCGCTAAGAGGAAACTTTTTCCGTATCGGTCCTAGACGATTTTCGACGTGATATCACTGTAATATAGACGGTTTCTAACAATATATATCATAACACCAAACTCGCTACTACTATTATTTACCGAGTTATTAGCAAATAATGGACGGATGTACTACTCCGTCGACAAAACTCTGGACATTTTTAAGTCCCACCGCTAAGAGGAAACTTTTTCCGTATCGGTCCTAGACGATTTTCGACGTGATATCACTGTAATATTGACGGTTTCTAACAATATATATCATAACACCAAACTCGCTACTACTATTATTTACCGAGTTATTAGCAAATAATGGACGGATGTACTACTCCGTCGACAAAAGTCTAGAAATTTTTAAGTCCCACCGCTAAGAGAAAACTTTTTCCGTATCGGTCCTAGACGATTTTCGACGTGATATCACTGTAATATAGAAGGTTTCTAACAATATATATCATAACACCAAACTCGCTACTACTATTATTTACCGTGTTATTAGCAACTAATGGACGGATGTACTACTCCGTCGACAAAGCTCTGGAAATTTTTAAGTCCCACCGCTAAGAGGGAACTTTTTCCGTATCGGTCCTAGACGATTTTCGACGTGATATCACTGTAATATAGACGGTTTCTACCAATATATATCATAACACCAAACTCGCTACTACTATTATTTACCGAGTTATTAGCAACTAATGGACGGATGTACTACTTCGTCGACAAAGCTCTGGAAATTTTTAAGTCCCACCGCTAAGAGGAAACTTTTTCCGTATCGGTCCTAGACGATTTTCGACGTGATATCACTGTAATATAGACGGTTTCTAACAATATATATCATAACACCAAACTCGCTACTACTATTATTTACCGAGTTATTAGCAACTAATGGACGGATGTACTACTCCGTCGACAAAGCTCTGGAAATTTTTAAGTCCCACCGCTAAGAGGAAACTTTTTCCGTATCGGTCCTAGACGATTTTCGACGTGATATCACTGTAATATAGACGGTTTCTAACAATATATATCATAACACCAAACTCGCTACTACTATTATTTACAGAGTTATTAGCAAATAATGGACGGATGTACTACTCCGTCGACAAAACTCTAGAAATTTTTAAGTCCCACCGCTAAGAGGAAACTTTTTCCGTATCGGTCCTAGACGATTTTCGACGTGATATCACTGTAATATAGACGGTTTCTAACAATATATATCATAACACCAAACTCGCTACTACTATTATTTACCGAGTTATTAGCAAATAATGGACGGATGTACTACTCCGTCGACAAAACTCTAGAAATTTTTAAGTCCCACCGCTAAGAGAAAACTTTTTCCGTACCGGTCCTAGACGATTTTCGACGTGATATCACTGTAATATAGAAGGTTTCTAACAATATATATCATAACACCAAACTCGCTACTACTATTATTTACCGTGTTATTAGCAACTAATGGACGGATGTACTACTTCGTCGACAAAGCTCTGGAAATTTTTAAGTCCCACCGCTAAGAGGAAACTTTTTCCGTATCGGTCCTAGACGATTTTCGACGTGATATCACTGTAATATAGACGGTTTCTAACAATATATATCATAACACCAAACTCGCTACTACTATTATTTACCGAGTTATTAGCAACTAATGGACGGATGTACTACTCCGTCGACAAAGCTCTGGAAATTTTTAAGTCCCACCGCTAAGAGGAAACTTTTTCCGTATCGGTCCTAGACGATTTTCGACGTGATATCACTGTAATATAGACGGTTTCTAACAATATATATCATAACACCAAACTCGCTACTACTATTATTTACCGAGTTATTAGCAAATAATGGACGGATGTACTACTCCGTCGACAAAACTCTGGACATTTTTAAGTCCCACCGCTAAGAGGAAACTTTTTCCGTATCGGTCCTAGACGATTTTCGACGTGATATCACTGTAATATTGACGGTTTCTAACAATATATATCATAACACCAAACTCGCTACTACTATTATTTACCGAGTTATTAGCAAATAATGGACGGATGTACTACTCCGTCGACAAAAGTCTAGAAATTTTTAAGTCCCACCGCTAAGAGAAAACTTTTTCCGTATCGGTCCTAGACGATTTTCGACGTGATATCACTGTAATATAGAAGGTTTCTAACAATATATATCATAACACCAAACTCGCTACTACTATTATTTACCGTGTTATTAGCAACTAATGGACGGATGTACTACTCCGTCGACAAAGCTCTGGAAATTTTTAAGTCCCACCGCTAAGAGGGAACTTTTTCCGTATCGGTCCTAGACGATTTTCGACGTGATATCACTGTAATATAGACGGTTTCTACCAATATATATCATAACACCAAACTCGCTACTACTATTATTTACCGAGTTATTAGCAACTAATGGACGGATGTACTACTTCGTCGACAAAGCTCTGGAAATTTTTAAGTCCCACCGCTAAGAGGAAACTTTTTCCGTATCGGTCCTAGACGATTTTCGACGTGATATCACTGTAATATAGACGGTTTCTAACAATATATATCATAACACCAAACTCGCTACTACTATTATTTACCGAGTTATTAGCAACTAATGGACGGATGTACTACTCCGTCGACAAAGCTCTGGAAATTTTTAAGTCCCACCGCTAAGAGGAAACTTTTTCCGTATCGGTCCTAGACGATTTTCGACGTGATATCACTGTAATATAGACGGTTTCTAACAATATATATCATAACACCAAACTCGCTACTACTATTATTTACCGAGTTATTAGCAAATAATGGACGGATGTACTACTCCGTCGACAAAACTCTGGACATTTTTAAGTCCCACCGCTAAGAGGAAACTTTTTCCGTATCGGTCCTAGACGATTTTCGACGTGATATCACTGTAATATAGACGGTTTCTAACAATATATATCATAACACCAAACTCGCTACTACTATTATTTACCGAGTTATTAGCAAATAATGGACGGATGTACTACTCCGTCGACAAAACTCTAGAAATTTTTAAGTCCCACCGCTAAGAGAAAACTTTTTCCGTACCGGTCCTAGACGATTTTCGACGTGATATCACTGTAATATAGAAGGTTTCTAACAATATATATCATAACACCAAACTCGCTACTACTATTATTTACCGTGTTATTAGCAACTAATGGACGGATGTACTACTTCGTCGACAAAGCTCTGGAAATTTTTAAGTCCCACCGCTAAGAGGAAACTTTTTCCGTATCGGTCCTAGACGATTTTCGACGTGATATCACTGTAATATAGACGGTTTCTAACAATATATATCATAACACCAAACTCGCTACTACTATTATTTACCGAGTTATTAGCAACTAATGGACGGATGTACTACTCCGTCGACAAAGCTCTGGAAATTTTTAAGTCCCACCGCTAAGAGGAAACTTTTTCCGTATCGGTCCTAGACGATTTTCGACGTGATATCACTGTAATATAGACGGTTTCTAACAATATATATTATAACACCAAACTCGCTACTACTATTATTTACCGAGTTATTAGCAAATAATGGACGGATGTACTACTCCGTCGACAAAACTCTGGAAATTTTTAAGTCCCACCGCTAAGAGGAAACTTTTTCCGTATCGGTCCTAGACGATTTTCGACGTGATATCACTGTAATATAGACGGTTTCTAACAATATATATCATAACACCAAACTCGCTACTACTATTATTTACCGAGTTATTAGCAAATAATGGACGGATGTACTACTCCGTCGACAAAAGTCTAGAAATTTTTAAGTCCCACCCCTAAGAGAAAACTTTTTCCGTATCGGTCCTAGACGATTTTCGACGTGATATCACTGTAATATAGAAGGTTTCTAACAATATATATCATAACACCAAACTCGCTACTACTATTATTTACCGTGTTATTAGCAACTAATGGACGGATGTACTACTCCGTCGACAAAGCTCTGGAAATTTTTAAGTCCCACCGCTAAGAGGAAACTTTTTCCGTATCGGTCCTAGACGATTTTCGACGTGATATCACTGTAATATAGACGGTTTCTAACAATATATATCATAACACCAAACTCGCTACTACTATTATTTACCGAGTTATTAGCAACTAATGGACGGATGTACTACTCCGTCGACAAAGCTCTGGAAATTTTTAAGTCCCACCGCTAAGAGGAAACTTTTTCCGTATCGGTCCTAGACGATTTTCGACGTGATATCACTGTAATATAGACGGTTTCTAACAATATATATCATAACACCAAACTCGCTACTACTATTATTTACCGAGTTATTAGCAAATAATGGACGGATGTACTACTCCGTCGACAAAACTCTGGACATTTTTAAGTCCCACCGCTAAGAGGAAACTTTTTCCGTATCGGTCCTAGACGATTTTCGACGTGATATCACTGTAATATAGACGGTTTCTAACAATATATATCATAACACCAAACTCGCTACTACTATTATTTACCGAGTTATTAGCAAATAATGGACGGATGTACTACTCCGTCGACAAAACTCTAGAAATTTTTAAGTCCCACCGCTAAGAGAAAACTTTTTCCGTACCGGTCCTAGACGATTTTCGACGTGATATCACTGTAATATAGAAGGTTTCTAACAATATATATCATAACACCAAACTCGCTACTACTATTATTTACCGTGTTATTAGCAACTAATGGACGGATGTACTACTTCGTCGACAAAGCTCTGGAAATTTTTAAGTCCCACCGCTAAGAGGAAACTTTTCCGTATCGGTCCTAGACGATTTTCGACGTGATATCACTGTAATATAGACGGTTTCTAACAATATATATCATAACACCAAACTCGCTACTACTATTATTTACCGAGTTATTAGCAACTAATGGACGGATGTACTACTCCGTCGACAAAGCTCTGGAAATTTTTAAGTCCCACCGCTAAGAGGAAACTTTTTCCGTATCGGTCCTAGACGATTTTCGACGTGATATCACTGTAATATAGACGGTTTCTAACAATATATATTATAACACCAAACTCGCTACTACTATTATTTACCGAGTTATTAGCAAATAATGGACGGATGTACTACTCCGTCGACAAAACTCTGGACATTTTTAAGTCCCACCGCTAAGAGGAAACTTTTTCCGTATCGGTCCTAGACGATTTTCGACGTGATATCACTGTAATATAGACGGTTTCTAACAATATATATCATAACACCAAACTCGCTACTACTATTATTTACCGAGTTATTAGCAAATAATGGACGGATGTACTACTCCGTCGACAAAAGTCTAGAAATTTTTAAGTCCCACCCCTAAGAGAAAACTTTTTCCGTATCGGTCCTAGACGATTTTCGACGTGATATCACTGTAATATAGAAGGTTTCTAACAATATATATCATAACACCAAACTCGCTACTACTATTATTTACCGTGTTATTAGCAACTAATGGACGGATGTACTACTCCGTCGACAAAGCTCTGGAAATTTTTAAGTCCCACCGCTAAGAGGAAACTTTTTCCGTATCGGTCCTAGACGATTTTCGACGTGATATCACTGTAATATAGACGGTTTCTAACAATATATATCATAACACCAAACTCGCTACTACTATTATTTACCGAGTTATTAGCAAATAATGGACTGATGTACTACTCCGTCGACAAAGCTCTGGAAATTTTTAAGTCCCACCGCTAATCGGAAACTTTTTCCGTATCGGTCCTAGACGATTTTCGACGTGATATCACTGTAATATAGACGGTTTCTAACAACATATATCATAACACCAAACTCGCTACTACTATTATTTACCCAGTTATTAGCAAATAATGGACGGATGTACTACTCCGTCGACAAAACTCTGGAAATTTTTAAGTCCCACCGCTAAGAGGAAACTTTTTCCGTATCGGTCCTAGACGATTTTCGACGTGATATCACTGTAATATAGACGGTTTCTAACAATATATATCATAACACCAAACTCGCTACTACTATTATTTACCGCGTTATTAGCAAATAATGGACGGATGTACTACTCCGTCGACAAAACTCTGGAAATTTTTAAGTCCCACCGCTAAGAGGAAACTTTTTCCGTATCGGTCCTAGACGATTTTCGACGTGATATCACTGTAATATAGACGGTTTCTAACAATATATATCATAACACCAAACTCGCTACTACTATTATTTACCGAGTTATTAGCAAATAATGGACGGATGTACTACTCCGTCGACAAAACTCTGGACATTTTTAAGTCCCACCGCTAAGAGGAAACTTTTTCCGTATCGGTCCTAGACGATTTTCGACGTGATATCACTGTAATATAGACGGTTTCTAACAATATATATCATAACACCAAACTCGCTACTACTATTATTTACAGAGTTATTAGCAAATAATGGACGGATGTACTACTCCGTCGACAAAACTCTAGAAATTTTTAAGTCCCACCGCTAAGAGGAAACTTTTTCCGTATCGGTCCTAGACGATTTTCGACGTGATATCACTGTAATATAGACGGTTTCTAACAATATATATCATAACACCAAACTCGCTACTACTATTATTTACCGAGTTATTAGCAAATAATGGACGGATGTACTACTCCGTCGACAAAACTCTAGAAATTTTTAAGTCCCACCGCTAAGAGAAAACTTTTTCCGTACCGGTCCTAGACGATTTTCGACGTGATATCACTGTAATATAGAAGGTTTCTAACAATATATATCATAACACCAAACTCGCTACTACTATTATTTACCGTGTTATTAGCAACTAATGGACGGATGTACTACTTCGTCGACAAAGCTCTGGAAATTTTTAAGTCCCACCGCTAAGAGGAAACTTTTTCCGTATCGGTCCTAGACGATTTTCGACGTGATATCACTGTAATATAGACGGTTTCTAACAATATATATCATAACACCAAACTCGCTACTACTATTATTTACCGAGTTATTAGCAACTAATGGACGGATGTACTACTCCGTCGACAAAGCTCTGGAAATTTTTAAGTCCCACCGCTAAGAGGAAACTTTTTCCGTATCGGTCCTAGACGATTTTCGACGTGATATCACTGTAATATAGACGGTTTCTAACAATATATATCATAACACCAAACTCGCTACTACTATTATTTACCGAGTTATTAGCAACTAATGGACGGATGTACTACTCCGTCGACAAAGCTCTGGAAATTTTTAAGTCCCACCGCTAAGAGGAAACTTTTTCCGTATCGGTCCTAGACGATTTTCGACGTGATATCACTGTAATATAGACGGTTTCTAACAATATATATCATAACACCAAACTCGCTACTACTATTATTTACCGAGTTATTAGCAAATAATGGACGGATGTACTACTCCGTCGACAAAACTCTGGACATTTTTAAGTCCCACCGCTAAGAGGAAACTTTTTCCGTATCGGTCCTAGACGATTTTCGACGTGATATCACTGTAATATAGACGGTTTCTAACAATATATATCATAACACCAAACTCGCTACTACTATTATTTACCGCGTTATTAGCAAATAATGGACGGATGTACTACTCCGTCGACAAAACTCTGGAAATTTTTAAGTCAAACCGCTAAGAGGAAACTTTTTCCGTATCGGTCCTAGACGATTTTCGACGTGATATCACTGTAATATAGACGGTTTCTAACAATATATCATAACACCAAACTCGCTACTACTATTATTTACCGAGTTATTAGCAAATAATGGACGGATGTACTACTCCGTCGACAAAACTCTGGACATTTTTAAGTCCCACCGCTAAGAGGAAACTTTTTCCGTATCGGTCCTAGACGATTTTCGACGTGATATCACTGTAATATTGACGGTTTCTAACAATATATATCATAACACCAAACTCGCTACTACTATTATTTACCGAGTTATTAGCAAATAATGGACGGATGTACTACTCCGTCGACAAAAGTCTAGAAATTTTTAAGTCCCACCGCTAAGAGAAAACTTTTTCCGTATCGGTCCTAGACGATATTCGACGTGATATCACTGTAATATAGAAGGTTTCTAACAATATATATCATAACACCAAACTCGCTACTACTATTATTTACCGAGTTATTAGCAAATAATGGACGGATGTACTACTCCGTCGACAAAACTCTGGAAATTTTTAAGTCCCACCGCTAAGAGGAAACTTTTTCCGTATCGGTCCTAGACGATTTTCGACGTGATATCACTGTAATATAGACGGTTTTTAACAATATATATCATAACACCAAACTCGCTACTACTATTATTTACCGCGTTATTAGCAAATAATGGACGGATGTACTACTCCGTCGACAAAGCTCTGGAAATTTTTAAGTCCCACCGCTAAGAGGAAACTTTTTCCGTATCGGTCCTAGACGATTTTCGACGTGATATCACTGTAATATAGAAGGTTTCTAACAATATATATCATAACACCAAACTCGCTACTACTATTATTTACCGAGTTATTAGCAAATAATGGACGGATGTACTACTCCGTCGACAAAACTCTGGAAATTTTTAAGTCCCACCGCTAAGAGGAAACTTTTTCCGTATCGGTCCTAGACGATTTTGGACGTGATATCACTGTAATATAGACGGTTTTTAACAATATATATCATAACACCAAACTCGCTACTACTATTATTTACCGCGTTATTAGCAAATAATGGACGGATGTACTACTCCGTCGACAAAACTCTGGAAATTTTTAAGTCCCACCGCTAAGAGGAAACTTTTTCCGCATCGGTCCTAGACGATTTTCGACGTGATATCACTGTAATATAGACGGATTCTAACAATATATATCATAACACCAAACTCGCTACTACTATTATTTACCGAGTTATTAGCAAATAATGGACGGATGTACTACTCCGTCGACAAAACTCTCGAAATTTTTAAGTCCCACCGCTAAGAGGAAACTTTTTCCGTATCGGTCCTAGACGATTTTCGACGTGATATCACTGTCATATAAACGGTTTCTAACAATATATATCATAACACCAAACTCGCTACTACTATTATTTACCGAGTTATTAGCAAATAATGGACTGATGTACTACTCCGTCGGACGTTGGACGAAAATTTTTCTAAGTCCCACCGCTAAGAGGAATCTTTTTCCGTATCGGTCCTAGACGATTTTCGACGTGATATCACTGTAATATAGACGGTTTCTAACAATATATATCATAACACCAAACTCGCTACTACTATTATTTACCGAGTTATTAGCAAATAATGGACGGATGTACTACTCCGTCGACAAAACTCTGGAAATTTTTAAGTCCCACCGCTAAGAGGAAACTTTTTCCGTATCGGTCCTAGACGATTTTCGACGTGATATCACTGTAATATAGACGGTTTCTAACAATATATATCATAACACCAAACTCGCTACTACTATTATTTACCGAGTTATTAGCAAATAATGGACGGATGTACTACTCCGTCGACAAAACTCTAGAAATTTTTAAGTCCCACCGCTAAGAGGAAACTTTTTCCGTATCGGTCCTAGACGATTTTCGACGTGATATCACTGTAATATAGACGGTTTCTAACAATATATATCATAACACCAAACTCGCTACTACTATTATTTACCGAGTTATTAGCAAATAATGGACGGATGTACTACTCCGTCGACAAAACTCTAGAAATTTTTAAGTCCCACCGCTAAGAGAAAACTTTTTCCGTATCGGTCCTAGACGATTTTCGACGTGATATCACTGTAATATAGAAGGTTTCTAACAATATATATCATAACACCAAACTCGCTACTACTATTATTTACCGAGTTATTAGCAAATAATGGACGGATGTACTACTCCGTCGACAAAACTCTGGAAATTTTTAAGTCCCACCGCTAAGAGGAAACTTTTTCCGTATCGGTCCTAGACGATTTTCGACGTGATATCACTGTAATATAGACGGTTTTTAACAATATATATCATAACACCAAACTCGCTACTACTATTATTTACCGCGTTATTAGCAAATAATGGACGGATGTACTACTCCGTCGACAAAACTCTGGAAATTTTTAAGTCCCACCGCTAAGAGGAAACTTTTTCCGCATCGGTCCTAGACGATTTTCGACGTGATATCACTGTAATATAGACGGATTCTAACAATATATATCATAACACCAAACTCGCTACTACTATTATTTACCGAGTTATTAGCAAATAATGGACGGATGTACTACTCCGTCGACAAAACTCTCGAAATTTTTAAGTCCCACCGCTAAGAGGAAACTTTTTCCGTATCGGTCCTAGACGATTTTCGACGTGATATCACTGTCATATAAACGGTTTCTAACAATATATATCATAACACCAAACTCGCTACTACTATTATTTACCGAGTTATTAGCAAATAATGGACTGATGTACTACTCCGTCGGACGTTGGACGAAAATTTTTCTAAGTCCCACCGCTAAGAGGAATCTTTTTCCGTATCGGTCCTAGACGATTTTCGACGTGATATCACTGTAATATAGACGGTTTCTAACAATATATATCATAACACCAAACTCGCTACTACTATTATTTACCGAGTTATTAGCAAATAATGGACGGATGTACTACTCCGTCGACAAAACTCTGGAAATTTTTAAGTCCCACCGCTAAGAGGAAACTTTTTCCGTATCGGTCCTAGACGATTTTCGACGTGATATCACTGTAATATAGACGGTTTCTAACAATATATATCATAACACCAAACTCGCTACTACTATTATTTACCGAGTTATTAGCAACTAATGGACGGATGTACTACTCCGTCGACAAAGCTCTGGAAATTTTTAAGTCCCACCGCTAAGAGGAAACTTTTTCCGTATCGGTCCTAGACGATTTTCGACGCGATATCACTGTAATATAGACGGTTTCTAACAATATATATCATAACACCAAACTCGCTACTACTATTATTTACCGAGTTATTAGCAACTAATGGACGGATGTACTACTCCGTCGACAAAGCTCTGGAAATTTTTAAGTCCCACCGCTAAGAGGAAACTTTTTCCGTATCGGTCCTAGACGATTTACGACGTGATATCACTGTAATATAGACGGTTTCTAACAATATATATCATAACACCAAACTCGCTACTACTATTATTTACAGAGTTATTAGCAAATAATGGACGGATGTACTACTCCGTCGACAAAACTCTAGAAATTTTTAAGTCCCACCGCTAAGAGGAAACTTTTTCCGTATCGGTCCTAGACGATTTTCGACGTGATATCACTGTAATATAGACGGTTTCTAACAATATATATCATAACACCAAACTCGCTACTACTATTATTTACCGAGTTATTAGCAAATAATGGACGGATGTACTACTCCGTCGACAAAACTCTAGAAATTTTTAAGTCCCACCGCTAAGAGAAAACTTTTTCCGTATCGGTCCTAGACGATTTTCGACGTGATATCACTGTAATATAGAAGGTTTCTAACAATATATATCATAACACCAAACTCGCTACTACTATTATTTACCGAGTTATTAGCAAATAATGGACGGATGTACTACTCCGTCGACAAAACTCTGGAAATTTTTAAGTCCCACCGCTAAGAGGAAACTTTTTCCGTATCGGTCCTAGACGATTTTCGACGTGATATCACTGTAATATAGACGGTTTTTAACAATATATATCATAACACCAAACTCGCTACTACTATTATTTACCGCGTTATTAGCAAATAATGGACGGATGTACTACTCCGTCGACAAAACTCTGGAAATTTTTAAGTCCCACCGCTAAGAGGAAACTTTTTCCGCATCGGTCCTAGACGATTTTCGACGTGATATCACTGTAATATAGACGGTTTCTAACAATATATATCATAACACCAAACTCGCTACTACTATTATTTACCGAGTTATTAGCAAATAATGGACGGATGTACTACTCCGTCGACAAAACTCTCGAAATTTTTAAGTCCCACCGCTAAGAGGAAACTTTTTCCGTATCGGTCCTAGACGATTTTCGACGTGATATCACTGTCATATAAACGGTTTCTAACAATATATATCATAACACCAAACTCGCTACTACTATTATTTACCGAGTTATTAGCAAATAATGGACTGATGTACTACTCCGTCGGACGTTGGACGAAAATTTTTCTAAGTCCCACCGCTAAGAGGAATCTTTTTCCGTATCGGTCCTAGACGATTTTCGACGTGATATCACTGTAATATAGACGGTTTCTAACAATATATATCATAACACCAAACTCGCTACTACTATTATTTACCGAGTTATTAGCAAATAATGGACGGATGTACTACTCCGTCGACAATACTCTGGAAATTTTTAAGTCCCACCGCTAAGAGGAAACTTTTTCCGTATCGGTCCTAGACGATTTTCGACGTGATATCACTGTAATATAGACGGTTTCTAACAATATATATCATAACACCAAACTCGCTACTACTATTATTTACCGAGTTATTAGCAACTAATGGACGGATGTACTACTCCGTCGACAAAGCTCTGGAAATTTTTAAGTCCCACCGCTAAGAGGAAACTTTTTCCGTATCGGTCCTAGACGATTTTCGACGTGATATCACTGTAATATAGACGGTTTCTAACAATATATATCATAACACCAAACTCGCTACTACTATTATTTACCGAGTTATTAGCAACTAATGGACGGATGTACTACTCCGTCGACAAAGCTCTGGAAATTTTTAAGTCCCACCGCTAAGAGGAAACTTTTTCCGTATCGGTCCTAGACGATTTTCGACGTGATATCACTGTAATATAGACGGTTTCTAACAATATATATCATAACACCAAACTCGCTACTACTATTATTTACAGAGTTATTAGCAAATAATGGACGGATGTACTACTCCGTCGACAAAACTCTAGAAATTTTTAAGTCCCACCGCTAAGAGGAAACTTTTTCCGTATCGGTCCTAGACGATTTTCGACGTGATATCACTGTAATATAGACGGTTTCTAACAATATATATCATAACACCAAACTCGCTACTACTATTATTTACCGAGTTATTAGCAAATAATGGACGGATGTACTACTCCGTCGACAAAGCTCTGGAAATTTTTAAGTCCCACCGCTAAGAGGAAACATTTTCCGTATCGGTCCTAGACGATTTTCGACGTGATATCACTGTAATATAGACGGTTTCTAACAATATATATCATAACACCAAACTCGCTACTACTATTATTTACCGAGTTATTAGCAACTAATGGACGGATGTACTACTCCGTCGACAAAGCTCTGGAAATTTTTAAGTCCCACCGCTAAGAGGAAACTTTTTCCGTATCGGTCCTAGACGATTTTCGACGTGATATCACTGTAATATAGACGGTTTCTAACAATATATATCATAACACCAAACTCGCTACTACTATTATTTACAGAGTTATTAGCAAATAATGGACGGATGTACTACTCCGTCGACAAAACTCTAGAAATTTTTAAGTCCCACCGCTAAGAGGAAACTTTTTCCGTATCGGTCCTAGACGATTTTCGACGTGATATCACTGTAATATAGACGGTTTCTAACAATATATATCATAACACCAAACTCGCTACTACTATTATTTACCGAGTTATTAGCAAATAATGGACGGATGTACTACTCCGTCGACAAAACTCTGGAAATTTTTAAGTCCCACCGCTAAGAGGAAACTTTTTCCGTATCGGTCCTAGACGATTTTCGACGTGATATCACTGTAATATAGACGGTTTCTAACAATATATATCATAACACCAAACTCGCTACTACTATTATTTACCGTGTTATTAGCAACTAATGGACGGATGTACTACTCCGTCGACAAAGCTCTGGAAATTTTTAAGTCCCACCGCTAAGAGGAAACTTTTTCCGTATCGGTCCTAGACGATTTTCGACGTGATATCACTGTAATATAGACGGTTTCTAACAATATATATCATAACACCAAACTCGCTACTACTATTATTTACCGAGTTATTAGCAAATAATGGACGGATGTACTACTCCGTCGACAAAACTCTAGAAATTTTTAAGTCCCACCGCTAAGAGAAAACTTTTTCCGTATCGGTCCTAGACGGTTTTCGACGTGATATCACTGTAATATAGAAGGTTTCTAACAATATATATCATAACACCAAACTCGCTACTACTATTATTTACCGAGTTATTAGCAAATAATGGACGGATGTACTACTCCGTCGACAAAACTCTGGAAATTTTTAAGTCCCACCGCTAAGAGGAAACTTTTTCCGTATCGGTCCTAGACGATTTTCGACGTGATATCACTGTAATATAGACGGTTTTTAACAATATATATCATAACACCAAACTCGCTACTACTATTATTTACCGAGTTATTAGCAAATAATGGACGGATGTACTACTCCGTCGACAAAACTCTAGAAATTTTTAAGTCCCACCGCTAAGAGAAAACTTTTTCCGTATCGGTCCTAGACGGTTTTCGACGTGATATCACTGTAATATAGAAGGTTTCTAACAATATATATCATAACACCAAACTCGCTACTACTATTATTTACCGAGTTATTAGCAAATAATGGACGGATGTACTACTCCGTCGACAAAAGTCTAGAAATTTTTAAGTCCCACCGCTAAGAGAAAACTTTTTCCGTATCGGTCCTAGACGATTTTCGACGTGATATCACTGTAATATAGACGGTTTCTAACAATATATATCATAACACCAAACTCGCTACTACTATTATTTACCGAGTTATTAGCAAATAATGGACGGATGTACTACTCCGTCGACAAAACTCTGGAAATTTTTAAGTCCCACCGCTAAGAGGAAACTTTTTCCGTATCGGTCCTAGACGATTTTCGACGTGATATCACTGTAATATAGACGGTTTCTAACAATATATATCATAACACCAAACTCGCTACTACTATTATTTACCGTGTTATTAGCAACTAATGGACGGATGTACTACTCCGTCGACAAAGCTCTGGAAATTTTTAAGTCCCACCGCTAAGAGGAAACTTTTTCCGTATCGGTCCTAGACGATTTTCGACGTGATATCACTGTAATATAGACGGTTTCTAACAATATATATCATAACACCAAACTCGCTACTACTATTATTTACCGAGTTATTAGCAAATAATGGACGGATGTACTACTCCGTCGACAAAACTCTAGAAATTTTTAAGTCCCACCGCTAAGAGAAAACTTTTTCCGTATCGGTCCTAGACGGTTTTCGACGTGATATCACTGTAATATAGAAGGTTTCTAACAATATATATCATAACACCAAACTCGCTACTACTATTATTTACCGAGTTATTAGCAAATAATGGACGGATGTACTACTCCGTCGACAAAACTCTGGAAATTTTTAAGTCCCACCGCTAAGAGGAAACTTTTTCCGTATCGGTCCTAGACGATTTTCGACGTGATATCACTGTAATATAGACGGTTTTTAACAATATATATCATAACACCAAACTCGCTACTACTATTATTTACCGCGTTATTAGCAAATAATGGACGGATGTACTACTCCGTCAACAAAACTCTGGAAATTTTTAAGTCCCACCGCTAAGAGGAAACTTTTTCCGCATCGGTCCTAGACGATTTTCGACGTGATATCACTGTAATATAGACGGTTTCTAACAATATATATCATAACACCAAACTCGCTACTACTATTATTTACCGAGTTATTAGCAAATAATGGACGGATGTACTACTCCGTCGACAAAACTCTGGAAATTTTTAAGTCCCACCGCTAAGAGGAAACTTTTTCCGTATCGGTCCTAGACGATTTTCGACGTGATATCACTGTCATATAAACGGTTTCTAACAATATATATCATAACACCAAACTCGCTACTACTATTATTTACCGAGTTATTAGCAAATAATGGACTGATGTACTACTCCGTCGGACGTTGGACGAAAATTTTTCTAAGTCCCACCGCTAAGAGGAATCTTTTTCCGTATCGGTCCTAGACGATTTTCGACGTGATATCACTGTAATATAGAAGGTTTCTAACAATATATATCATAACACCAAACTCGCTACTACTATTATTTACCGTGTTATTAGCAACTAATGGACGGATGTACTACTCCGTCGACAAAGCTCTGGAAATTTTTAAGTCCCACCGCTAAGAGGAAACTTTTTCCGTATCGGTCCTAGACGATTTTCGACGTGATATCACTGTAATATAGACGGTTTCTAACAATATATATCATAACACCAAACTCGCTACTACTATTATTTACAGAGTTATTAGCAAATAATGGACGGATGTACTACTCCGTCGACAAAACTCTAGAAATTTTTAAGTCCCACCGCTAAGAGGAAACTTTTTCCGTATCGGTCCTAGACGATTTTCGACGTGATATCACTGTAATATAGACGGTTTCTAACAATATATATCATAACACCAAACTCGCTACTACTATTATTTACCGAGTTATTAGCAAATAATGGACGGATGTACTACTCCGTCGACAAAACTCTGGAAATTTTTAAGTCCCACCGCTAAGAGGAAACTTTTTCCGTATCGGTCCTAGACGATTTTCGACGTGATATCACTGTAATATAGACGGTTTCTAACAATATATATCATAACACCAAACTCGCTACTACTATTATTTACCGTGTTATTAGCAACTAATGGACGGATGTACTACTCCGTCGACAAAGCTCTGGAAATTTTTAAGTCCCACCGCTAAGAGGAAACTTTTTCCGTATCGGTCCTAGACGATTTTCGACGTGATATCACTGTAATATAGACGGTTTCTAACAATATATATCATAACACCAAACTCGCTACTACTATTATTTACCGAGTTATTAGCAACTAATGGACGGATGTACTACTCCGTCGACAAAGCTCTGGAAATTTTTAAGTCCCACCGCTAAGAGGAAACTTTTTCCGTATCGGTCCTAGACGATTTTCGACGTGATATCACTGTAATATAGACGGTTTCTAACAATATATATCATAACACCAAACTCGCTACTACTATTATTTACAGAGTTATTAGCAAATAATGGACGGATGTACTACTCCGTCGACAAAACTCTAGAAATTTTTAAGTCCCACCGCTAAGAGGAAACTTTTTCCGTATCGGTCCTAGACGATTTTCGACGTGATATCACTGTAATATAGACGGTTTCTAACAATATATATCATAACACCAAACTCGCTACTACTATTATTTACCGAGTTATTAGCAAATAATGGACGGATGTACTACTCCGTCGACAAAACTCTGGAAATTTTTAAGTCCCACCGCTAAGAGGAAACTTTTTCCGTATCGGTCCTAGACGATTTTCGACGTGATATCACTGTAATATAGACGGTTTCTAACAATATATATCATAACACCAAACTCGCTACTACTATTATTTACCGTGTTATTAGCAACTAATGGACGGATGTACTACTCCGTCGACAAAGCTCTGGAAATTTTTAAGTCCCACCGCTAAGAGGAAACTTTTTCCGTATCGGTCCTAGACGATTTTCGACGTGATATCACTGTAATATAGACGGTTTCTAACAATATATATCATAACACCAAACTCGCTACTACTATTATTTACCGAGTTATTAGCAAATAATGGACGGATGTACTACTCCGTCGACAAAACTCTAGAAATTTTTAAGTCCCACCGCTAAGAGAAAACTTTTTCCGTATCGGTCCTAGACGGTTTTCGACGTGATATCACTGTAATATAGAAGGTTTCTAACAATATATATCATAACACCAAACTCGCTACTACTATTATTTACCGAGTTATTAGCAAATAATGGACGGATGTACTACTCCGTCGACAAAACTCTGGAAATTTTTAAGTCCCACCGCTAAGAGGAAACTTTTTCCGTATCGGTCCTAGACGATTTTCGACGTGATATCACTGTAATATAGACGGTTTTTAACAATATATATCATAACACCAAACTCGCTACTACTATTATTTACCGCGTTATTAGCAAATAATGGACGGATGTACTACTCCGTCAACAAAACTCTGGAAATTTTTAAGTCCCACCGCTAAGAGGAAACTTTTTCCGCATCGGTCCTAGACGATTTTCGACGTGATATCACTGTAATATAGACGGTTTCTAACAATATATATCATAACACCAAACTCGCTACTACTATTATTTACCGAGTTATTAGCAAATAATGGACGGATGTACTACTCCGTCGACAAAACTCTGGAAATTTTTAAGTCCCACCGCTAAGAGGAAACTTTTTCCGTATCGGTCCTAGACGATTTTCGACGTGATATCACTGTAATATAGACGGTTTCTAACAATATATATCATAACACCAAACTCGCTACTACTATTATTTACCGTGTTATTAGCAACTAATGGACGGATGTACTACTCCGTCGACAAAGCTCTGGAAATTTTTAAGTCCCACCGCTAAGAGGAAACTTTTTCCGTATCGGTCCTAGACGATTTTCGACGTGATATCACTGTAATATAGACGGTTTCTAACAATATATATCATAACACCAAACTCGCTACTACTATTATTTACCGAGTTATTAGCAAATAATAGACGGATGTACTACTCCGTCGACAAAACTCTAGAAATTTTTAAGTCCCACCGCTAAGAGAAAACTTTTTCCGTATCGGTCCTAGACGGTTTTCGACGTGATATCACTGTAATATAGAAGGTTTCTAACAATATATATCATAACACCAAACTCGCTACTACTATTATTTACCGAGTTATTAGCAAATAATGGACGGATGTACTACTCCGTCGACAAAACTCTGGAAATTTTTAAGTCCCACCGCTAAGAGGAAACTTTTTCCGTATCGGTCCTAGACGATTTTCGACGTGATATCACTGTAATATAGACGGTTTTTAACAATATATATCATAACACCAAACTCGCTACTACTATTATTTACCGCGTTATTAGCAAATAATGGACGGATGTACTACTCCGTCAACAAAACTCTGGAAATTTTTAAGTCCCACCGCTAAGAGGAAACTTTTTCCGCATCGGTCCTAGACGATTTTCGACGTGATATCACTGTAATATAGACGGTTTCTAACAATATATATCATAACACCAAACTCGCTACTACTATTATTTACCGAGTTATTAGCAAATAATGGACGGATGTACTACTCCGTCGACAAAACTCTGGAAATTTTTAAGTCCCACCGCTAAGAGGAAACTTTTTCCGTATCGGTCCTAGACGATTTTCGACGTGATATCACTGTCATATAAACGGTTTCTAACAATATATATCATAACACCAAACTCGCTACTACTATTATTTACCGAGTTATTAGCAAATAATGGACTGATGTACTACTCCGTCGGACGTTGGACGAAAATTTTTCTAAGTCCCACCGCTAAGAGGAATCTTTTTCCGTATCGGTCCTAGACGATTTTCGACGTGATATCACTGTAATATAGAAGGTTTCTAACAATATATATCATAACACCAAACTCGCTACTACTATTATTTACCGTGTTATTAGCAACTAATGGACGGATGTACTACTCCGTCGACAAAGCTCTGGAAATTTTTAAGTCCCACCGCTAAGAGGAAACTTTTTCCGTATCGGTCCTAGACGATTTTCGACGTGATATCACTGTAATATAGACGGTTTCTAACAATATATATCATAACACCAAACTCGCTACTACTATTATTTACAGAGTTATTAGCAAATAATGGACGGATGTACTACTCCGTCGACAAAACTCTAGAAATTTTTAAGTCCCACCGCTAAGAGGAAACTTTTTCCGTATCGGTCCTAGACGATTTTCGACGTGATATCACTGTAATATAGACGGTTTCTAACAATATATATCATAACACCAAACTCGCTACTACTATTATTTACCGAGTTATTAGCAAATAATGGACGGATGTACTACTCCGTCGACAAAACTCTGGAAATTTTTAAGTCCCACCGCTAAGAGGAAACTTTTTCCGTATCGGTCCTAGACGATTTTCGACGTGATATCACTGTAATATAGACGGTTTCTAACAATATATATCATAACACCAAACTCGCTACTACTATTATTTACCGTGTTATTAGCAACTAATGGACGGATGTACTACTCCGTCGACAAAGCTCTGGAAATTTTTAAGTCCCACCGCTAAGAGGAAACTTTTTCCGTATCGGTCCTAGACGATTTTCGACGTGATATCACTGTAATATAGACGGTTTCTAACAATATATATCATAACACCAAACTCGCTACTACTATTATTTACCGAGTTATTAGCAAATAATGGACGGATGTACTACTCCGTCGACAAAACTCTAGAAATTTTTAAGTCCCACCGCTAAGAGAAAACTTTTTCCGTATCGGTCCTAGACGGTTTTCGACGTGATATCACTGTAATATAGAAGGTTTCTAACAATATATATCATAACACCAAACTCGCTACTACTATTATTTACCGAGTTATTAGCAAATAATGGACGGATGTACTACTCCGTCGACAAAACTCTGGAAATTTTTAAGTCCCACCGCTAAGAGGAAACTTTTTCCGTATCGGTCCTAGACGATTTTCGACGTGATATCACTGTAATATAGACGGTTTTTAACAATATATATCATAACACCAAACTCGCTACTACTATTATTTACCGCGTTATTAGCAAATAATGGACGGATGTACTACTCCGTCAACAAAACTCTGGAAATTTTTAAGTCCCACCGCTAAGAGGAAACTTTTTCCGCATCGGTCCTAGACGATTTTCGACGTGATATCACTGTAATATAGACGGTTTCTAACAATATATATCATAACACCAAACTCGCTACTACTATTATTTACCGAGTTATTAGCAAATAATGGACGGATGTACTACTCCGTCGACAAAACTCTGGAAATTTTTAAGTCCCACCGCTAAGAGGAAACTTTTTCCGTATCGGTCCTAGACGATTTTCGACGTGATATCACTGTCATATAAACGGTTTCTAACAATATATATCATAACACCAAACTCGCTACTACTATTATTTACCGAGTTATTAGCAAATAATGGACTGATGTACTACTCCGTCGGACGTTGGACGAAAATTTTTCTAAGTCCCACCGCTAAGAGGAATCTTTTTCCGTATCGGTCCTAGACGATTTTCGACGTGATATCACTGTAATATAGAAGGTTTCTAACAATATATATCATAACACCAAACTCGCTACTACTATTATTTACCGTGTTATTAGCAACTAATGGACGGATGTACTACTCCGTCGACAAAGCTCTGGAAATTTTTAAGTCCCACCGCTAAGAGGAAACTTTTTCCGTATCGGTCCTAGACGATTTTCGACGTGATATCACTGTAATATAGACGGTTTCTAACAATATATATCATAACACCAAACTCGCTACTACTATTATTTACCGAGTTATTAGCAAATAATGGACGGATGTACTACTCCGTCGACAAAACTCTAGAAATTTTTAAGTCCCACCGCTAAGAGAAAACTTTTTCCGTATCGGTCCTAGACGATTTTCGACGTGATATCACTGTAATATAGAAGGTTTCTAACAATATATATCATAACACCAAACTCGCTACTACTATTATTTACCGAGTTATTAGCAAATAATGGACGGATGTACTACTCCGTCGACAAAACTCTGGAAATTTTTAAGTCCCACCGCTAAGAGGAAACTTTTTCCGTATCGGTCCTAGACGATTTTCGACGTGATATCACTGTAATATAGACGGTTTTTAACAATATATATCATAACACCAATCTCGCTACTACTATTATTTACCGCGTTATTAGCAAATAATGGACGGATGTACTACTCCGTCGACAAAACTCTGGAAATTTTTAAGTCCCACCGCTAAGAGGAAACTTTTTCCGCATCGGTCCTAGACGATTTTCGACGTGATATCACTGTAATATAGACGGTTTCTAACAATATATATCATAACACCAAACTCGCTACTACTATTATTTACCGAGTTATTAGCAAATAATGGACGGATGTACTACTCCGTCGACAAAACTCTGGAAATTTTTAAGTCCCACCGCTAAGAGGAAACTTTTTCCGTATCGGTCCTAGACGATTTTCGACGTGATATCACTGTAATATAGACGGTTTCTAACAATATATATCATAACACCAAACTCGCTACTACTATTATTTACCGAGTTATTAGCAAATAATGGACGGATGTACTACTCCGTCGACAAAACTCTAGAAATTTTTAAGTCCCACCGCTAAGAGAAAACTTTTTCCGTATCGGTCCTAGACGATTTTCGACGTGATATCACTGTAATATAGAAGGTTTCTAACAATATATATCATAACACCAAACTCGCTACTACTATTATTTACCGTGTTATTAGCAACTAATGGACGGATGTACTACTCCGTCGACAAAGCTCTGGAAATTTTTAAGTCCCACCGCTAAGAGGAAACTTTTTCCGTATCGGTCCTAGACGATTTTCGACGTAATATCACTGTAATATAGACGGTTTCTAACAATATATATCATAACACCAAACTCGCTACTACTATTATTTACCGAGTTATTAGCAAATAATGGACGGATGTACTACTCCGTCGACAAAACTCTAGAAATTTTTAAGTCCCACCGCTAAGAGAAAACTTTTTCCGTATCGGTCCTAGACGGTTTTCGACGTGATATCACTGTAATATAGAAGGTTTCTAACAATATATATCATAACACCAAACTCGCTACTACTATTATTTACCGAGTTATTAGCAAATAATGGACGGATGTACTACTCCGTCGACAAAACTCTGGAAATTTTTAAGTCCCACCGCTAAGAGGAAACTTTTTCCGCATCGGTCCTAGACGATTTTCGACGTGATATCACTGTAATATAGACGGTTTCTAACAATATATATCATAACACCAAACTCGCTACTACTATTATTTACCGCGTTATTAGCAAATAATGGACGGATGTACTACTCCGTCGACAAAACTCTGGAAATTTTTAAGTCCCACCGCTAAGAGGAAACTTTTTCCGCATCGGTCCTAGACGATTTTCGACGTGATATCACTGTAATATAGACGGTTTCTAACAATATATATCATAACACCAAACTCGCTACTACTATTATTTACCGAGTTATTAGCAAATAATGGACGGATGTACTACTCCGTCGACAAAACTCTGGAAATTTTTAAGTCCCACCGCTAAGAGGAAACTTTTTCCGTATCGGTCCTAGACGATTTTCGACGTGATATCACTGTCATATAAACGGTTTCTAACAATATATATCATAACACCAAACTCGCTACTACTATTATTTACCGAGTTATTAGCAAATAATGGACTGATGTACTACTCCGTCGGACGTTGGACGAAAATTTTTCTAAGTCCCACCGCTAAGAGGAATCTTTTTCCGTATCAGTCCTAGACGATTTTCGACGTGATATCACTGTAATATAGACGGTTTCTAACAATACATATCATAACACCAAACTCGCTACTACTATTATTTACCGAGTTATTAGCAAATAATGGACGGATGTACTACTCCGTCGACAAAACTCTGGAAATTTTTAAGTCCCACCGCTAAGAGGAAACTTTTTCCGTATCGGTCCTAGACGATTTTCGACGTGATATCACTGTAATATAGACGGTTTCTAACAATATATATCATAACACCAAACTCGCTACTACTATTATTTACCGTGTTATTAGCAACTAATGGACGGATGTACTACTCCGTCGACAAAGCTCTGGAAATTTTTAAGTCCCACCGCTAAGAGGAAACTTTTTCCGTATCGGTCCTAGACGATTTTCGACGTAATATCACTGTAATATAGACGGTTTCTAACAATATATATCATAACACCAAACTCGCTACTACTATTATTTACCGAGTTATTAGCAAATAATGGACGGATGTACTACTCCGTCGACAAAACTCTAGAAATTTTTAAGTCCCACCGCTAAGAGAAAACTTTTTCCGTATCGGTCCTAGACGGTTTTCGACGTGATATCACTGTAATATAGAAGGTTTCTAACAATATATATCATAACACCAAACTCGCTACTACTATTATTTACCGAGTTATTAGCAAATAATGGACGGATGTACTACTCCGTCGACAAAACTCTGGAAATTTTTAAGTCCCACCGCTAAGAGGAAACTTTTTCCGTATCGGTCCTAGACGATTTTCGACGTGATATCACTGTAATATAGACGGTTTTTAACAATATATATCATAACACCAAACTCGCTACTACTATTATTTACCGCGTTATTAGCAAATAATGGACGGATGTACTACTCCGTCGACAAAACTCTGGAAATTTTTAAGTCCCACCGCTAAGAGGAAACTTTTTCCGCATCGGTCCTAGACGATTTTCGACGTGATATCACTGTAATATAGACGGTTTCTAACAATATATACCATAACACCAAACTCGCTACTACTATTATTTACCGAGTTATTAGCAAATAATGGACGGATGTACTACTCCGTCGACAAAACTCTGGAAATTTTTAAGTCCCACCGCTAAGAGGAAACTTTTTCCGTATCGGTCCTAGACGATTTTCGACGTGATATCACTGTCATATAAACGGTTTCTAACAATATATATCATAACACCAAACTCGCTACTACTATTATTTACCGAGTTATTAGCAAATAATGGACTGATGTACTACTCCGTCGGACGTTGGACGAAAATTTTTCTAAGTCCCACCGCTAAGAGGAATCTTTTTCCGTATCGGTCCTAGACGATTTTCGACGTGATATCACTGTAATATAGACGGTTTCTAACAATACATATCATAACACCAAACTCGCTACTACTATTATTTACCGAGTTATTAGCAAATAATGGACGGATGTACTACTCCGTCGACAAAACTCTGGAAATTTTTAAGTCCCACCGCTAAGAGGAAACTTTTTCCGTATCGGTCCTAGACGATTTTCGACGTGATATCACTGTAATATAGACGGTTTCTAACAATATATATCATAACACCAAACTCGCTACTACTATTATTTACCGAGTTATTAGCAAATAATGGACGGATGTACTACTCCGTCGACAAAACTCTAGAAATTTTTAAGTCCCACCGCTAAGAGAAAACTTTTTCCGTATCGGTCCTAGACGATTTTCGACGTGATATCACTGTAATATAGACGGTTTCTAACAATACATATCATAACACCAAACTCGCTACTACTATTATTTACCGAGTTATTAGCAAATAATGGACGGATGTACTACTCCGTCGACAAAACTCTAGAAATTTTTAAGTCCCACCGCTAAGAGAAAACTTTTTCCGTATCGGTCCTAGACGATTTTCGACGTGATATCACTGTAATATAGACGGTTTTTAACAATATATATCATAACACCAATCTCGCTACTACTATTATTTACCGCGTTATTAGCAAATAATGGACGGATGTACTACTCCGTCGACAAAACTCTGGAAATTTTTAAGTCCCACCGCTAAGAGGAAACTTTTTCCGTATCGGTCCTAGACGATTTTCGACGTGATATCACTGTAATATAGACGGTTTCTAACAATATATATCATAACACCAAACTCGCTACTACTATTATTTACCGTGTTATTAGCAACTAATGGACGGATGTACTACTCCGTCGACAAAGCTCTGGAAATTTTTAAGTCCCACCGCTAAGAGGAAACTTTTTCCGTATCGGTCCTAGACGATTTTCGACGTGATATCACTGTAATATAGACGGTTTCTAACAATATATATCATAACACCAAACTCGCTACTACTATTATTTACCGAGTTATTAGCAAATAATGGACGGATGTACTACTCCGTCGACAAAACTCTAGAAATTTTTAAGTCCCACCGCTAAGAGAAAACTTTTTCCGTATCGGTCCTAGACGGTTTTCGACGTGATATCACTGTAATATAGAAGGTTTCTAACAATATATATCATAACACCAAACTCGCTACTACTATTATTTACCGAGTTATTAGCAAATAATGGACGGATGTACTACTCCGTCGACAAAACTCTGGAAATTTTTAAGTCCCACCGCTAAGAGGAAACTTTTTCCGTATCGGTCCTAGACGATTTTCGACGTGATATCACTGTAATATAGACGGTTTTTAACAATATATATCATAACACCAAACTCGCTACTACTATTATTTACCGCGTTATTAGCAAATAATGGACGGATGTACTACTCCGTCAACAAAACTCTGGAAATTTTTAAGTCCCACCGCTAAGAGGAAACTTTTTCCGCATCGGTCCTAGACGATTTTCGACGTGATATCACTGTAATATAGACGGTTTCTAACAATATATATCATAACACCAAACTCGCTACTACTATTATTTACCGAGTTATTAGCAAATAATGGACGGATGTACTACTCCGTCGACAAAACTCTGGAAATTTTTAAGTCCCACCGCTAAGAGGAAACTTTTTCCGTATCGGTCCTAGACGATTTTCGACGTGATATCACTGTCATATAAACGGTTTCTAACAATATATATCATAACACCAAACTCGCTACTACTATTATTTACCGAGTTATTAGCAAATAATGGACTGATGTACTACTCCGTCGGACGTTGGACGAAAATTTTTCTAAGTCCCACCGCTAAGAGGAATCTTTTTCCGTATCGGTCCTAGACGATTTTCGACGTGATATCACTGTAATATAGAAGGTTTCTAACAATATATATCATAACACCAAACTCGCTACTACTATTATTTACCGTGTTATTAGCAACTAATGGACGGATGTACTACTCCGTCGACAAAGCTCTGGAAATTTTTAAGTCCCACCGCTAAGAGGAAACTTTTTCCGTATCGGTCCTAGACGATTTTCGACGTGATATCACTGTAATATAGACGGTTTCTAACAATATATATCATAACACCAAACTCGCTACTACTATTATTTACCGAGTTATTAGCAAATAATGGACGGATGTACTACTCCGTCGACAAAACTCTAGAAATTTTTAAGTCCCACCGCTAAGAGAAAACTTTTTCCGTATCGGTCCTAGACGATTTTCGACGTGATATCACTGTAATATAGAAGGTTTCTAACAATATATATCATAACACCAAACTCGCTACTACTATTATTTACCGAGTTATTAGCAAATAATGGACGGATGTACTACTCCGTCGACAAAACTCTGGAAATTTTTAAGTCCCACCGCTAAGAGGAAACTTTTTCCGTATCGGTCCTAGACGATTTTCGACGTGATATCACTGTAATATAGACGGTTTTTAACAATATATATCATAACACCAATCTCGCTACTACTATTATTTACCGCGTTATTAGCAAATAATGGACGGATGTACTACTCCGTCGACAAAACTCTGGAAATTTTTAAGTCCCACCGCTAAGAGGAAACTTTTTCCGCATCGGTCCTAGACGATTTTCGACGTGATATCACTGTAATATAGACGGTTTCTAACAATATATATCATAACACCAAACTCGCTACTACTATTATTTACCGAGTTATTAGCAAATAATGGACGGATGTACTACTCCGTCGACAAAACTCTGGAAATTTTTAAGTCCCACCGCTAAGAGGAAACTTTTTCCGTATCGGTCCTAGACGATTTTCGACGTGATATCACTGTAATATAGACGGTTTCTAACAATATATATCATAACACCAAACTCGCTACTACTATTATTTACCGAGTTATTAGCAAATAATGGACGGATGTACTACTCCGTCGACAAAACTCTAGAAATTTTTAAGTCCCACCGCTAAGAGAAAACTTTTTCCGTATCGGTCCTAGACGATTTTCGACGTGATATCACTGTAATATAGAAGGTTTCTAACAATATATATCATAACACCAAACTCGCTACTACTATTATTTACCGTGTTATTAGCAACTAATGGACGGTTGTACTACTCCGTCGACAAAGCTCTGGAAATTTTTAAGTCCCACCGCTAAGAGGAAACTTTTTCCGTATCGGTCCTAGACGATTTTCGACGTAATATCACTGTAATATAGACGGTTTCTAACAATATATATCATAACACCAAACTCGCTACTACTATTATTTACCGAGTTATTAGCAAATAATGGACGGATGTACTACTCCGTCGACAAAACTCTAGAAATTTTTAAGTCCCACCGCTAAGAGAAAACTTTTTCCGTATCGGTCCTAGACGGTTTTCGACGTGATATCACTGTAATATAGAAGGTTTCTAACAATATATATCATAACACCAAACTCGCTACTACTATTATTTACCGAGTTATTAGCAAATAATGGACGGATGTACTACTCCGTCGACAAAACTCTGGAAATTTTTAAGTCCCACCGCTAAGAGGAAACTTTTTCCGCATCGGTCCTAGACGATTTTCGACGTGATATCACTGTAATATAGACGGTTTCTAACAATATATATCATAACACCAAACTCGCTACTACTATTATTTACCGCGTTATTAGCAAATAATGGACGGATGTACTACTCCGTCGACAAAACTCTGGAAATTTTTAAGTCCCACCGCTAAGAGGAAACTTTTTCCGCATCGGTCCTAGACGATTTTCGACGTGATATCACTGTAATATAGACGGTTTCTAACAATATATATCATAACACCAAACTCGCTACTACTATTATTTACCGAGTTATTAGCAAATAATGGACGGATGTACTACTCCGTCGACAAAACTCTGGAAATTTTTAAGTCCCACCGCTAAGAGGAAACTTTTTCCGTATCGGTCCTAGACGATTTTCGACGTGATATCACTGTCATATAAACGGTTTCTAACAATATATATCATAACACCAAACTCGCTACTACTATTATTTACCGAGTTATTAGCAAATAATGGACTGATGTACTACTCCGTCGGACGTTGGACGAAAATTTTTCTAAGTCCCACCGCTAAGAGGAATCTTTTTCCGTATCAGTCCTAGACGATTTTCGACGTGATATCACTGTAATATAGACGGTTTCTAACAATACATATCATAACACCAAACTCGCTACTACTATTATTTACCGAGTTATTAGCAAATAATGGACGGATGTACTACTCCGTCGACAAAACTCTGGAAATTTTTAAGTCCCACCGCTAAGAGGAAACTTTTTCCGTATCGGTCCTAGACGATTTTCGACGTGATATCACTGTAATATAGACGGTTTCTAACAATATATATCATAACACCAAACTCGCTACTACTATTATTTACCGTGTTATTAGCAACTAATGGACGGATGTACTACTCCGTCGACAAAGCTCTGGAAATTTTTAAGTCCCACCGCTAAGAGGAAACTTTTTCCGTATCGGTCCTAGACGATTTTCGACGTAATATCACTGTAATATAGACGGTTTCTAACAATATATATCATAACACCAAACTCGCTACTACTATTATTTACCGAGTTATTAGCAAATAATGGACGGATGTACTACTCCGTCGACAAAACTCTAGAAATTTTTAAGTCCCACCGCTAAGAGAAAACTTTTTCCGTATCGGTCCTAGACGGTTTTCGACGTGATATCACTGTAATATAGAAGGTTTCTAACAATATATATCATAACACCAAACTCGCTACTACTATTATTTACCGAGTTATTAGCAAATAATGGACGGATGTACTACTCCGTCGACAAAACTCTGGAAATTTTTAAGTCCCACCGCTAAGAGGAAACTTTTTCCGTATCGGTCCTAGACGATTTTCGACGTGATATCACTGTAATATAGACGGTTTTTAACAATATATATCATAACACCAAACTCGCTACTACTATTATTTACCGCGTTATTAGCAAATAATGGACGGATGTACTACTCCGTCGACAAAACTCTGGAAATTTTTAAGTCCCACCGCTAAGAGGAAACTTTTTCCGCATCGGTCCTAGACGATTTTCGACGTGATATCACTGTAATATAGACGGTTTCTAACAATATATATCATAACACCAAACTCGCTACTACTATTATTTACCGAGTTATTAGCAAATAATGGACGGATGTACTACTCCGTCGACAAAACTCTGGAAATTTTTAAGTCCCACCGCTAAGAGGAAACTTTTTCCGTATCGGTCCTAGACGATTTTCGACGTGATATCACTGTCATATAAACGGTTTCTAACAATATATATCATAACACCAAACTCGCTACTACTATTATTTACCGAGTTATTAGCAAATAATGGACTGATGTACTACTCCGTCGGACGTTGGACGAAAATTTTTCTAAGTCCCACCGCTAAGAGGAATCTTTTTCCGTATCGGTCCTAGACGATTTTCGACGTGATATCACTGTAATATAGACGGTTTCTAACAATACATATCATAACACCAAACTCGCTACTACTATTATTTACCGAGTTATTAGCAAATAATGGACGGATGTACTACTCCGTCGACAAAACTCTGGAAATTTTTAAGTCCCACCGCTAAGAGGAAACTTTTTCCGTATCGGTCCTAGACGATTTTCGACGTGATATCACTGTAATATAGACGGTTTCTAACAATATATATCATAACACCAAACTCGCTACTACTATTATTTACCGAGTTATTAGCAACTAATGGACGGATGTACTACTCCGTCGACAAAGCTCTGGAAATTTTTAAGTCCCACCGCTAAGAGGAAACTTTTTCCGTATCGGTCCTAGACGATTTTCGACGTGATATCACTGTAATATAGACGGTTTCTAACAATATATATCATAACACCAAACTCGCTACTACTATTATTTACCGAGTTATTAGCAAATAATGGACTGATGTACTACTCCGTCGGACGTTGGACGAAAATTTTTCTAAGTCCCACCGCTAAGAGGAATCTTTTTCCGTATCGGTCCTAGACGATTTTCGACGTGATATCACTGTAATATAGACGGTTTCTAACAATACATATCATAACACCAAACTCGCTACTACTATTATTTACCGAGTTATTAGCAAATAATGGACGGATGTACTACTCCGTCGACAAAACTCTGGAAATTTTTAAGTCCCACCGCTAAGAGGAAACTTTTTCCGTATCGGTCCTAGACGATTTTCGACGTGATATCACTGTAATATAGACGGTTTCTAACAATATATATCATAACACCAAACTCGCTACTACTATTATTTACCGAGTTATTAGCAACTAATGGACGGATGTACTACTCCGTCGACAAAGCTCTGGAAATTTTTAAGTCCCACCGCTAAGAGGAAACTTTTTCCGTATCGGTCCTAGACGATTTTCGACGTGATATCACTGTAATATAGACGGTTTCTAACAATATATATCATAACACCAAACTCGCTACTACTATTATTTACCGTGTTATTAGCAACTAATGGACGGATGTACTACTCCGTCGACAAAGCTCTGGAAATTTTTAAGTCCCACCGCTAAGAGAAAACTTTTTCCGTATCGGTCCTAGACGGTTTTCGACGTGATATCACTGTAATATAGAAGGTTTCTAACAATATATATCATAACACCAAACTCGCTACTACTATTATTTACCGAGTTATTAGCAAATAATGGACGGATGTACTACTCCGTCGACAAAACTCTGGAAATTTTTAAGTCCCACCGCTAAGAGGAAACTTTTTCCGTATCGGTCCTAGACGATTTTCGACGTGATATCACTGTAATATAGACGGTTTTTAACAATATATATCATAACACCAAACTCGCTACTACTATTATTTACCGCGTTATTAGCAAATAATGGACGGATGTACTACTCCGTCGACAAAACTCTGGAAATTTTTAAGTCCCACCGCTAAGAGGAAACTTTTTCCGCATCGGTCCTAGACGATTTTCGACGTGATATCACTGTAATATAGACGGTTTCTAACAATATATATCATAACACCAAACTCGCTACTACTATTATTTACCGAGTTATTAGCAAATAATGGACGGATGTACTACTCCGTCGACAAAACTCTGGAAATTTTTAAGTCCCACCGCTAAGAGGAAACTTTTTCCGTATCGGTCCTAGACGATTTTCGACGTGATATCACTGTCATATAAACGGTTTCTAACAATATATATCATAACACCAAACTCGCTACTACTATTATTTACCGAGTTATTAGCAAATAATGGACTGATGTACTACTCCGTCGGACGTTGGACGAAAATTTTTCTAAGTCCCACCGCTAAGAGGAATCTTTTTCCGTATCGGTCCTAGACGATTTTCGACGTGATATCACTGTAATATAGACGGTTTCTAACAATACATATCATAACACCAAACTCGCTACTACTATTATTTACCGAGTTATTAGCAAATAATGGACGGATGTACTACTCCGTCGACAAAACTCTGGAAATTTTTAAGTCCCACCGCTAAGAGGAAACTTTTTCCGTATCGGTCCTAGACGATTTTCGACGTGATATCACTGTAATATAGACGGTTTCTAACAATATATATCATAACACCAAACTCGCTACTACTATTATTTACCGAGTTATTAGCAACTAATGGACGGATGTACTACTCCGTCGACAAAGCTCTGGAAATTTTTAAGTCCCACCGCTAAGAGGAAACTTTTTCCGTATCGGTCCTAGACGATTTTCGACGTGATATCACTGTAATATAGACGGTTTCTAACAATATATATCATAACACCAAACTCGCTACTACTATTATTTACCGTGTTATTAGCAACTAATGGACGGATGTACTACTCCGTCGACAAAGCTCTGGAAATTTTTAAGTCCCACCGCTAAGAGGAAACTTTTTCCGTATCGGTCCTAGACGATTTTCGACGTAATATCACTGTAATATAGACGGTTTCTAACAATATATATCATAACACCAAACTCGCTACTACTATTATTTACCGAGTTATTAGCAAATAATGGACGGATGTACTACTCCGTCGACAAAACTCTAGAAATTTTTAAGTCCCACCGCTAAGAGAAAACTTTTTCCGTATCGGTCCTAGACGGTTTTCGACGTGATATCACTGTAATATAGAAGGTTTCTAACAATATATATCATAACACCAAACTCGCTACTACTATTATTTACCGAGTTATTAGCAAATAATGGACGGATGTACTACTCCGTCGACAAAACTCTGGAAATTTTTAAGTCCCACCGCTAAGAGGAAACTTTTTCCGTATCGGTCCTAGACGATTTTCGACGTGATATCACTGTAATATAGACGGTTTCTAACAATATATATCATAACACCAAACTCGCTACTACTATTATTTACCGAGTTATTAGCAAATAATGGACGGATGTACTACTCCGTCGACAAAACTCTGGACATTTTTAAGTCCCACCGCTAAGAGGAATCTTTTTCCGTATCAGTCCTAGACGATTTTCGACGTGATATCACTGTAATATAGACGGTTTCTAACAATACATATCATAACACCAAACTCGCTACTACTATTATTTACCGAGTTATTAGCAAATAATGGACGGATGTACTACTCCGTCGACAAAACTCTGGAAATTTTTAAGTCCCACCGCTAAGAGGAAACTTTTTCCGTATCGGTCCTAGACGATTTTCGACGTGATATCACTGTAATATAGACGGTTTCTAACAATATATATCATAACACCAAACTCGCTACTACTATTATTTACCGTGTTATTAGCAACTAATGGACGGATGTACTACTCCGTCGACAAAGCTCTGGAAATTTTTAAGTCCCACCGCTAAGAGGAAACTTTTTCCGTATCGGTCCTAGACGATTTTCGACGTAATATCACTGTAATATAGACGGTTTCTAACAATATATATCATAACACCAAACTCGCTACTACTATTATTTACCGAGTTATTAGCAAATAATGGACGGATGTACTACTCCGTCGACAAAACTCTAGAAATTTTTAAGTCCCACCGCTAAGAGAAAACTTTTTCCGTATCGGTCCTAGACGGTTTTCGACGTGATATCACTGTAATATAGAAGGTTTCTAACAATATATATCATAACACCAAACTCGCTACTACTATTATTTACCGAGTTATTAGCAAATAATGGACGGATGTACTACTCCGTCGACAAAACTCTGGAAATTTTTAAGTCCCACCGCTAAGAGGAAACTTTTTCCGTATCGGTCCTAGACGATTTTCGACGTGATATCACTGTAATATAGACGGTTTTTAACAATATATATCATAACACCAAACTCGCTACTACTATTATTTACCGCGTTATTAGCAAATAATGGACGGATGTACTACTCCGTCGACAAAACTCTGGAAATTTTTAAGTCCCACCGCTAAGAGGAAACTTTTTCCGCATCGGTCCTAGACGATTTTCGACGTGATATCACTGTAATATAGACGGTTTCTAACAATATATATCATAACACCAAACTCGCTACTACTATTATTTACCGAGTTATTAGCAACTAATGGACGGATGTACTACTCCGTCGACAAAGCTCTGGAAATTTTTAAGTCCCACCGCTAAGAGGAAACTTTTTCCGTATCGGTCCTAGACGATTTTCGACGTGATATCACTGTAATATAGACGGTTTCTAACAATATATATCATAACACCAAACTCGCTACTACTATTATTTACCGTGTTATTAGCAACTAATGGACGGATGTACTACTCCGTCGACAAAGCTCTGGAAATTTTTAAGTCCCACCGCTAAGAGGAAACTTTTTCCGTATCGGTCCTAGACGATTTTCGACGTAATATCACTGTAATATAGACGGTTTCTAACAATATATATCATAACACCAAACTCGCTACTACTATTATTTACCGAGTTATTAGCAAATAATGGACGGATGTACTACTCCGTCGACAAAACTCTAGAAATTTTTAAGTCCCACCGCTAAGAGAAAACTTTTTCCGTATCGGTCCTAGACGGTTTTCGACGTGATATCACTGTAATATAGAAGGTTTCTAACAATATATATCATAACACCAAACTCGCTACTACTATTATTTACCGAGTTATTAGCAAATAATGGACGGATGTACTACTCCGTCGACAAAACTCTGGAAATTTTTAAGTCCCACCGCTAAGAGGAAACTTTTTCCGTATCGGTCCTAGACGATTTTCGACGTGATATCACTGTAATATAGACGGTTTTTAACAATATATATCATAACACCAAACTCGCTACTACTATTATTTACCGCGTTATTAGCAAATAATGGACGGATGTACTACTCCGTCGACAAAACTCTGGAAATTTTTAAGTCCCACCGCTAAGAGGAAACTTTTTCCGCATCGGTCCTAGACGATTTTCGACGTGATATCACTGTAATATAGACGGTTTCTAACAATATATATCATAACACCAAACTCGCTACTACTATTATTTACCGAGTTATTAGCAAATAATGGACGGATGTACTACTCCGTCGACAAAACTCTGGAAATTTTTAAGTCCCACCGCTAAGAGGAAACTTTTTCCGTATCGGTCCTAGACGATTTTCGACGTGATATCACTGTCATATAAACGGTTTCTAACAATATATATCATAACACCAAACTCGCTACTACTATTATTTACCGAGTTATTAGCAAATAATGGACTGATGTACTACTCCGTCGGACGTTGGACGAAAATTTTTCTAAGTCCCACCGCTAAGAGGAATCTTTTTCCGTATCGGTCCTAGACGATTTTCGACGTGATATCACTGTAATATAGACGGTTTCTAACAATACATATCATAACACCAAACTCGCTACTACTATTATTTACCGAGTTATTAGCAAATAATGGACGGATGTACTACTCCGTCGACAAAACTCTGGAAATTTTTAAGTCCCACCGCTAAGAGGAAACTTTTTCCGTATCGGTCCTAGACGATTTTCGACGTGATATCACTGTAATATAGACGGTTTCTAACAATATAAATCATAACACCAAACTCGCTACTACTATTATTTACCGAGTTATTAGCAACTAATGGACGGATGTACTACTCCGTCGACAAAGCTCTGGAAATTTTTAAGTCCCACCGCTAAGAGGAAACTTTTTCCGTATCGGTCCTAGACGATTTTCGACGTGATATCACTGTAATATAGACGGTTTCTAACAATATATATCATAACACCAAACTCGCTACTACTATTATTTACCGAGTTATTAGCAACTAATGGACGGATGTACTACTCCGTCGACAAAGCTCTGGAAATTTTTAAGTCCCACCGCTAAGAGGAAACTTTTTCCGTATCGGTCCTAGACGATTTTCGACGTGATATCACTGTAATATAGACGGTTTCTAACAATATATATCATAACACCAAACTCGCTACTACTATTATTTACAGAGTTATTAGCAAATAATGGACGGATGTACTACTCCGTCGACAAAACTCTAGAAATTTTTAAGTCCCACCGCTAAGAGGAAACTTTTTCCGTATCGGTCCTAGACGATTTTCGACGTGATATCACTGTAATATAGACGGTTTCTAACAATATATATCATAACACCAAACTCGCTACTACTATTATTTACCGAGTTATTAGCAAATAATGGACGGATGTACTACTCCGTCGACAAAACTCTGGAAATTTTTAAGTCCCACCGCTAAGAGGAAACTTTTTCCGTATCGGTCCTAGACGATTTTCGACGTGATATCACTGTAATATAGACGGTTTCTAACAATATATATCATAACACCAAACTCGCTACTACTATTATTTACAGAGTTATTAGCAAATAATGGACGGATGTACTACTCCGTCGACAAAACTCTAGAAATTTTTAAGTCCCACCGCTAAGAGGAAACTTTTTCCGTATCGGTCCTAGACGATTTTCGACGTGATATCACTGTAATATAGACGGTTTCTAACAATATATATCATAACACCAAACTCGCTACTACTATTATTTACCGAGTTATTAGCAAATAATGGACGGATGTACTACTCCGTCGACAAAACTCTAGAAATTTTTAAGTCCCACCGCTAAGAGAAAACTTTTTCCGTATCGGTCCTAGACGATTTTCGACGTGATATCACTGTAATATAGACGGTTTCTAACAATATATATCATAACACCAAACTCGCTACTACTATTATTTACCGAGTTATTAGCAAATAATGGACGGATGTACTACTCCGTCGACAAAACTCTGGAAATTTTTAAGTCCCACCGCTAAGAGGAAACTTTTTCCGTATCGGTCCTAGACGATTTTCGACGTGATATCACTGTAATATAGACGGTTTCTAACAATATATATCATAACACCAAACTCGCTACTACTATTATTTACAGAGTTATTAGCAAATAATGGACGGATGTACTACTCCGTCGACAAAACTCTAGAAATTTTTAAGTCCCACCGCTAAGAGGAAACTTTTTCCGTATCGGTCCTAGACGATTTTCGACGTGATATCACTGTAATATAGACGGTTTCTAACAATATATATCATAACACCAAACTCGCTACTACTATTATTTACCGAGTTATTAGCAAATAATGGACGGATGTACTACTCCGTCGACAAAACTCTAGAAATTTTTAAGTCCCACCGCTAAGAGAAAACTTTTTCCGTACCGGTCCTAGACGATTTTCGACGTGATATCACTGTAATATAGAAGGTTTCTAACAATATATATCATAACACCAAACTCGCTACTACTATTATTTACCGTGTTATTAGCAACTAATGGACGGATGTACTACTTCGTCGACAAAGCTCTGGAAATTTTGAAGTCCCACCGCTAAGAGGAAACTTTTTCCGTATCGGTCCTAGACGATTTTCGACGTGATATCACTGTAATATAGACGGTTTCTAACAATATATATCATAACACCAAACTCGCTACTACTATTATTTACCGAGTTATTAGCAACTAATGGACGGATGTACTACTCCGTCGACAAAGCTCTGGAAATTTTTAAGTCCCACCGCTAAGAGGAAACTTTTTCCGTATCGGTCCTAGACGATTTTCGACGTGATATCACTGTAATATAGACGGTTTCTAACAATATATATCATAACACCAAACTCGCTACTACTATTATTTACCGAGTTATTAGCAAATAATGGACGGATGTACTACTCCGTCGACAAAACTCTGGACATTTTTAAGTCCCACCGCTAAGAGGAAACTTTTTCCGTATCGGTCCTAGACGATTTTCGACGTGATATCACTGTAATATAGACGGTTTCTAACAATATATATCATAACACCAAACTCGCTACTACTATTATTTACCGAGTTATTAGCAAATAATGGACGGATGTACTACTCCGTCGACAAAACTCTGGAAATTTTTAAGTCCCACCGCTAAGAGGAAACTTTTTCGTATCGGTCCTAGACGATTTTCGACGTGATATTACTGTAATATAGACGGTTTCTAACAATATATATCATAACACCAAACTCGCTACAATTATTATTTACCGAGTTATTAGCAAATAATGGACGGCCGTGCTACTTCGTCGGACGTTGGACGAAAATTTTTCTAAGCCCCACCGCTAAGAGCAAACTTTTTCCGTATCGGTCCTAGACGATTTTCGACGTGATATCACTGTAATATAGACGGTTTCTAACAATATATATGTAAGGAAAGTATCCTTAGTTGTATTGAATAGGTCGGTAAGTCAGATCTCCAACCTAACCTAACGAATAGACATGTGGCGTCAGAACGACGGTGTAAGCCACAAAGTGCAATCATAGACTGAATAAGAGTTATAAGATTAAATATAAGAGTGAATAGTAGCGTGAATGAGAGTGAATGATAGCATTGAATGTTGTTTCTTTGTTATTACAGGTAGGATTAAGAATTAGTCTAAGTTATTACATTATCATTTTGTTCGAAATAATAAAAACTTTGTTATTACAGAGAAACAATTCTGCTCATTGTCCACCAACAACCTGCACATTAAATAAACCATTATAAAACAACATTCTCGTTGGAATTCACAACAAACAAGATGGAAAAGTTGTAATTTATCTTCACGGTTCGCAGTACAGCAGATATGAAGACGAACGTGCTGTGCATAACCTCAATCGGCACACCGGATGGCCACGTGTATGCAGTTCCGGAGGAGTATCAACCAGCAACACGTCACACAGAAATCGTGAAACTACCTACATTTAATAAAGTGAAAAATTCATTAACGAGAAGGCACCAAACAAGAAAAATATGGATCAATTTAACTAAAGAGTTAACCAATGTTTACTTAGACGAAGGAGGAAACCTACAAATAGGAGACCTTTATCTAGAGGAGATATCGGAAAAACCAGAGCATGGATCACAAGCTTCAGAACAACCACTTATGAAAATGTTAAAATAGCAGAGCAATTCATGATTGAGAGATTTGATGGAAGAAATTCAAACGCGGATCAGTGGATCGCGAGTTTCGAAAAAGAGTGTAGACGATTTGACATCTCTGACGATGGTAAGAAAATTGAAATCTTGAAATCATTCATGGATAAAGGCGCCGCAGATTGGTATAGTTGTACACTATTGAAACTTACTATTGAATCAGACTGGGGAGAGTGGAAAAGAATCTTTTGCGAAACATTTGTTAGTAAAGGTTGGTCTAGAATAAGATATGCACTGTCGTTTAAATATCAAACGGGTCTTTTACTAGAGTATGCAATAAAAAAAGAGAAACTTCTATTAGAAGTAAGAAAATCGATTGATGATGGAACACTAATTGATCTAATTGCAACTGGCTTGCCAAATTTTGTAGCTGACAGGATTGATAGAGAAAAACTAAGGAAGACGGAAGACTTATATAACGAAATAGGTAAATTGGAACATTTAGTTCACAAGAGAAACTTTGAAATAAAAAAGAATAAGAATTATATTAATAAGGAGAAAACAGAAAGAACACCATGCGAAACTTGTAAAAATAAAGGCAAAGGCATACGCTTCCACCCTGTAGCTGAATGCTGGTTTAAGGATAAAGAACACGAAAAGAAATATATAAATAATTCAGTATTAGAAGTAGAACTAAGTGATGTAGATCCAAAAAACTAATGATTCCACCATTGATCAAACTTGCAATAACATTGAACAACACTTTAGAAGTATCCGCTATTTATGATTCAGGCTCAAATGTCTCACTAATAAATTCAAAACTAGTACATTTAAAACAAAAAAGAGTTAATTTGAAACAAAAAGTTAATTTAAGAACGATTAATGGTGTGTATATTGTGTGAAGATTGCGCGAGACGCTAATTATTCTGCCGAACCTTACGGGAACCGCGCGAGGGCCTGAATAGCGGCAGCCTGGGCCAGGGTACTACGCGGAGGGAATGCGGGACGTTTCCCGCGGCGGAAAGGTTTCTCACGGAAGAAAGATAGACGAGAGTGGGCTTCGACTTTACATTTATTGGTCTTGTGGATTACAGAAGGCTGCCGGGGCGACCCGGCAGCGATGGAAACGAAGCCCGCGCGGTATTGTACAATGATTCGACAGTTGGACGGTCGCTCGCGCTTATTTCTCCCGATTCTACTTTCCTACGCGTCGAACCCGATCGTAGGCGCGATGTACGGCAGCTATGAGTGGCAATTAGCCGGTCGTGAAGCGACCGGGTTCCGGTGGTATACGCGGCAGCAAATTCGTAATGACTGTGGCCGTCGGAATTAGCCGGAAACTGCGATACGGTTTTCGTCGCGTCGTCCCACCGTGGGACGTCCCCAGATTGGATTCGCCAAAAATCGGTAACGATACGGGCCTCCCGTCCGTTCACCGACCGACGGCCTCGCCCCCTTCTCGATTCTAATCTGATCGCGATTCACGGCGAGCGAGGTTACGTCTTAAATTCGACTCGAAGTCCGGCCGATTCGCAAAAACGCTACCGAGCCAACGCGAAAATTATAATGGTGCGGAAAAACCTGGTCGGCACTTACCACGCGGCACGTGGCTTCCTAGTCGCTTCGCTCTCTCTTAACGGCAGCTCTGGGCTCCCTAGCGACTTATTCCTCCGGAATTCGGCAGCTCTCTCTATGTCTACCCTCGGCAGCGGTGATGATGTTCGAAAAGAAATACTATATAATTTACGCACTGGTAAAGGTGACTAACCCGGACTAGATTCGGCAGCACAGTGCCCTACTTCGCGAAGACTCGCTAACGCGGAAGCGAGGCGTCCCCCACTATCCTACTCTTCCCTGCTCCCGCGCGACGCTCTAACCTATCGCTAGCTTTCGCGCTTCAGGGCCGCGTCCGGCGGTACGGGGCCCTCGGCTACGGATCTATCGGCTAACGCTTTCTTGGTGACGCGCGTTGATTGGCCGCTTCCCTTGGAGATAGACCGCTTGCCATTCCCTCGACGGGTGCGTGTAGCTTTTCGGGACGAGGCGGCGACGAGGTTGAGAAGATGTACGCCTCAGACCCGTAATCCCTCGGCGGCGCCTCCGGGTTGGTAGGCCCGGGCTCGGTGTCCTTCTCGTTGGCTTTATGCAGGGCGTCCTCCGTAGCCGTCCCCTGCACAGTTTCCCTCCGGATTTTCCGCGTTCCTGTGAGCTGGGAAAAGGATCCGGGTCCCCCTGGGACCCGGCCACGGTCCTGCAACTTCGTGTCGCGCCAAGTGGCGCGGCATTCAAACCGCGTCAATATCCGATCTGGGATCTCGGACGCTCCCAGGGAGATCGATCACGACCACCGTTAACGCGGTGGGGCTGCCAAAGGGCGGCCCGGTCTTTCGATCCCCGATCTGAGGGACGTGGACAATTTTGCCACGTCACAATTCATAATTGATAATGAAAATTTCAAATATGACTTTCTAATAGGATTAGATTGCATAAAGAAATTTAAACTAATACAAAATGAAAAATTAGAGATAGAACAGAAAAACTCCCATTTAACGGAGAAACAAGAATATCGAATTAATTTTAATGAACATGTAGATTCAGACAGTTTCAAAGTCTTAACGAATCACTTGAGTCATTATAAAGAAAATATAATAAAGAATCTCATAGATAGATATAAGAATATATTTGCCAAAGATAAATATGACATAGGCGTAGTAAAAGATTATGAAGCCAGAATAGATCTCATAGTAGATAAATACTGTAGCAAGAGACCCTATCGATGCACAATTGAAGACAAAAAAGAAATAGAGGAACAAATCTCAGAATTACTTAAAAGAAAGCTAATAGAAGAATCATACAGTCCTGTTGCTGCTCCAGTCACGTTAGCATACAAAAGAGATGAAAATAAGAAATCAAGACTATGCATAGATTTTAGAGACTTGAATAAAATAGTAGTTCCCCAATCGCAACCATTCCCATTAATTGAAGATTTAGTAGTCAAAACAAGGAACTGTAAATATTTCTCAAAATTAGACATAAACTCAGCGTTTTGGTCTATTCCTCTTCGAATAGAAGATAGAAGAAAAACGGGATTCGTAACCCAAGAAGGTCAATTTCAATGGACGTGTCTCCCATTCGGATTGAAGACGTCGCCGGCCATTTTTCAAAGAATATTGAGCAACATAATAAGAAAACATAAACTGTCAGACTTTACGGTAAACTACATCGATGATATATTGATTTTTTCAAAATCCTTTGAAGAACATGTAGAGCATCTATCACAATTACTAGAAGCAATAATGGAAGAAGGGTTCAGATTAAAACTCTCTAAATGCACATTTGCATTAGATTCTGTGCAATATCTAGGTCACATTATAAAACAGAACTCAATTTCACCAATAAAAGATAATCTAATTTCAATAAAAAATTTTCCAGTACCAAAAAATCAGAAGAATATTAGACAGTTCTTAGGGAAAATTAATTTCTACAACGAATACGTTCCGAAAATTTCACTAATTTTAGAACCCTTACATAACTTACTGAGGAAAGGACAAAAATTTATTTGGTCCAAAGAATGCCAAGAAGCCTTTGAATATATGAAGAATTTCCTCTGCACTCAACCAACATTAGCCATCATCGATGCCAGTCTACCGATACATATATACACGGATGCAAGTTTACAAGGCATAGGAGCTGTATTAAAACAACCACAACTAAATGACGATAAAAAAATTGAAAAACCAGTAGCATATTTCTCGAAAAAACTAAATGAAGCACAAAAAAGAAAGAAAGCTATTTACTTAGAATGCCTAGCAATAAAAGAATCGACAAAATATTGGCAACATTGGCTAATAGGTAGACACTTCAAAGTATTCTCAGATCACAAACCATTAGAAAAAATGAATATTAAAGCTAGAACAGACGAAGAATTAGGCGATCTCACCTACTATCTATCACAGTACGATTTTGAAATAATATACCGTGCAGGTAGAGATAACTTAGAAGCAGATTGCTTAAGTAGGAACCCAGTATTAGAATGTCAAGAAGACGAAGATGATCAATTGAAAATTGTAAATTTAATAAAGATAGAAGATATTTACGAAGATCAAAAGAAGAATGAAGGTATAAAAACTAACAAAGATAAATTACTTTTCAAAGAGAATTTGTACTATAAAAGAGTAAAAAAGAAAGAGAAAATCGTACTATCAGAAGAATTTTGCAAGGAACTTATAAAAAACACCCATAAAAATTTCTGCCACATTGGCATAAAACAAATGCAAAGCAAAATATTACCATACTATACAGCAAGAAATATTTCAGAAAATATAGAGCGAATATGCAAAAATTGCGAAATCTGTATAAAGAACAAGTCAAGGGGACAAGATAAGATTGGTCTGATGTCTAATCTTGGTCCCGCAAAAAAACCATTTGAAATAGTTTCCATAGACACAATAGGTGGATTCGGTGGTTCACGATCCACAAAGAAATATTTACACTTGCTAGTAGACCACTTTACAAGATTTGCTTACATATTAACATCAAAAACACAAAGCGCGCATGATTTTATTAAGTTGACGGCAAACGTGCTGAAAGAAAACGATATAAAGATAATTTTAACGGACCAATATCCGGGCATAAACTCAAAGAAATTCAAAAATTACTTGGAAAAGGAGAAAATCACATTGATCTTTACAGCAGTTAATGCACCATTCTCCAATGGTCTGAATGAAAGGCTCAACCAAACCTTAGTAAATAAGATTAGATGTACAATAAATGAAGAGGATAGAAGAAGTGCATGGACAACTATAGCACACAACTGCGTAGAAAAATATAATGAAACCGAACACACAGTCACTAAGTTCAGTCCAAAATATTTGTTACGAGGTGAGGACACCTCAACATTACCAAACGAGTTACGGAAAAAGAAAGATAATAATATCTTAGATAATGATAGAACAATTGCCTTCAAGAACAGCACCAAATATCATGAATACAATAAGGAATTATATGATAAGAACAGAAAGGACTACGATTTTAATATCAGGGACTTAGTGTATGTTGAAAATGGTAATCGACTGAATCGAAAAAAATTAGACGAATTAAGAATCGGTCCTTACAAAATCCTAAATAAAATATCAAAATTAATGTACGAAATCGACACAGGACACAAAAAACCGGTATCAAATTTGTTTCATATCTCTAAACTCATTCCGACTCCTAACAATTCGATTGTAATAGGTGCTGCGGGCACCTAACTGCGACTATCTGTAATTTGTACCAAAATTTTGTGCCAAATTTTTCTTAAGGGGGGGAGATGTAACGAAAGCATCCTTAGTTGTATTGAATAGGTCGGTAAGTCAGATCTCCAACCTAACCTAACGAATAGACATGTGGCGTCAGAACGACGGTGTAAGCCACAAAGTGCAATCATAGACTGAATAAGAGTTATAAGATTAAATATAAGAGTGAATAGTAGCGTGAATGAGAGTGAATGATAGCATTGAATGTTGTTTCTTTGTTATTACAGGTAGGATTAAGAATTAGTCTAAGTTATTACATTATCATTTTGTTCGAAATAATAAAAACTTTGTTATTACAGAGAAACAATTCTGCTCATTGTCCACCAACAACCTGCACATTAAAGAAACCATTATATATATATCATAACACCAAACTCGCTACTACTATTATTTACCCAGTTATTAGCAAATAATGGACTTGAGTAGGGTGACACCCGAACGTACTACATTCTGTTCTACAAAATGCACTGGTAAACGGCGATTGCAAATAATGCTCCGTATTGTTAGGTAGTGTATCCCTGCAGGTCTATGCGTACCGCAGCGTTGGATTGACGAGATTCCCTCTGTCTTTATCTATCGGGTCTTATAAGCGTCAGGGACTTATATCATGGTATAACCCTGACGCACCAACCCCTCCTTCACGTGGTAGGACCTGGACACCTTCGGGTGACTAACGGGGCTCTGGTAAGAGAGTTCCTGCGAGAGTTCTCGCCATGCGACAACCGCAGCTCTGGGAAGAGAGCTCTTGCGGAGTTGTCGCATGGCGGGGACCGCGGCTCTCAGAGAGCTCTGCGTGAGTTGTCGCTCTGCGACAACCGCGGCTCTCTCATTAAGAGAGTTCTGGCGGAGTCATCGCTTTTGCGATGACCGCGGCTCTCAGGGAGCCCATGCGTGTGTTATCGTTCGCGATAACCGCGGCTCTCACCCGGAAGACTCCCCTCTGCCGCGACGACCCACCGGATACATCCGGTGGTATGTTGCAGAACGGGAGAAACGGGGGGCTTACCTTAACCGGTCGGCCTAACGGGGAGGCGAACCCCTTGAACAAACCCTTAACCTCTAAGCTGAGAACGCGGCGAAAGAGGTCCCGTGCTTACACGGGCGGTCGGTGGGTCCATCGACCATTAGCGCAAACCTCAGGATACCAGGCGAAACCTGAGCGTAAAAGCCTTCTCCCCGGAAAGGGCGTAACCCGGGGAGCGACCGTCTTTCGTCCCTACTCGTGGGAACAATTATGAACTCAATCACAAAAACACTTAATAAAAAGAAGAAGACGGGAGGCAAAAAGGGAAAGAAAGGAGGAAAGAAGACGGAGGTGAAGAAGGAAACGACCCAGGCACAAGGGGACACAGCTAGTGCCTGGGAAGATGAAATGGACTCAGGAGAGTCAGACCCAGAACTGGGATTTGAGGAATTTTCATGGGGAGACATTCCCATAAATAGGAAAAGAAAGAACAAGCACTCAAATGACTCGTGTGACGAGTCATTGAGACAGCTGAAGGAAGTGAAAATTGAGCTGGAGAGGTATGATGTACTGCCACCAACCACTGAGGAACTTCTTAGAAATTTCCTCAGGGGACTCACAGAGCCCCAACGAAGCAGAGGCGAAGAACTCCTCGACACCCTATTTAGGGAACACGAGGAGGTAGAGACGGAAGCGAGGGAGTTCCGTCTCGAATTAATAAGAGACAACAAGGCTCTAAGGGAAAAGCTAGAAGCCCAAAAGGAGCAGAGCTCCATGCAGGAACAAATGGACAAGATGACAGAGAAGCTCAATGAGCTCTCTGCAAAGATAGATTCCATGCCAGAGAAGAGCCGCGGCCAGGAGGTTCCACCCCCGAAACCGTTGCTCTACTCTGACATAATCAGAGCAAATAAGACAACTAAGCAGCTGGCAAAGAGGACTCCTGTAGCTAAGCCCAAGCCAGCTGCAGCCATCTACCCTGTAAAGGGTAGCAATATAAAGAATAGCGACGAGACCAAGAAGGTACTGTCGGATTGCATCAATCCGACAGAACAGAAAATAAGAATACGGAACCTGAGGAAACTCGGGAACTCCGGTATTCTTATAGAAACCGAAACAGCCGAGGACCTTGAGCAAGTCCTCGGGAATAAGAAACTAAAAGAGAAAGTGGACATTGGTCCCCTCCCCAAGAGGAGACCAAAAATCATAATATTTGGCATCCCCTCGGAGACATCTGAGGCGGAAATCAATAAAGCAATCAAGAATCAAAACCTTGATCTTGAAACAGAGGCAAAATTAGAAGAGGAGTTCAAACTCCTCTTCAAAACCGGCAAAAAGGACCAAGCAGCCACCAACTGGGTGGCAGAAGTATCAGCTAAGACCCGGAAAATCCTGCTGGACAGGAACCGGGTCTTCATAGGGTTCCAAGCCTACGGGCTCAAAGATTACATTGCTGCGACACGTTGCTTCAAATGCCAGTCATTTGGGCACGTGGCAAAGCATTGTAAAGCGAAAACCGACACGTGCGGGCACTGCGGTAAAGACGGGCATAATTATGATAAATGCCCGTCGAAAGAAGAGAAGGCTTCTTGCATAAATTGCAAGCGAGCAGGCAGACCATCCAATCATGGTCTGCGTGATAAGAACTGTGCAGCGTTTAAACACGCAATTGAATTATGCCTTAGTCGCACAGACTTTGGCACATGAGAAGCAAAGGCAAAATAACCCTGACGATCCTTCGCAGGTAATACCTCAACAACTGGGTATTCGGGATCGTAGGGTGAAATAGTCATGAGAACGGCTACCACACCGTTGACGAAACCTGCTAGAGACCGAGCGCTAAGCTGGTAACTCCGCCTCCTCGTGGCCCCCGCTGGTAACGCTCCTGGGTCGGCGAAAGCCGATTCGGTAGCGGCTAAGCGAGTTACTTCCCGTACGGGACGGTCTACCTTTGTGATTATCCTTAATTGGTGAACGAGGGGTTTTTCCAATGCCCAAGTCCACAACATCTACGGGCTGTTTCCTTTGCAACTGATGGAGCTAGGGGTAGAGAGCCTAGCATGAAGGCTGACTTTTCCGGTATGGGGCGAATCCTCGAGGTACGGAACTCCCCTCACGGGGGGTAGTCAATACTACATGTCTTTATCTATCAGTCTCTACCGACCGCCCGAAGTGAACGGACGTGCGCCGCTCCGCTCCGTGCCCAGGTATAAGACTACCTGCCCGCCGCCACCTTGTGCCGCACACCTGCCACGTACGCGACGCGTCCGAACGTGAATACGAATTCCTTTGTGAATCCTGTGCGAACTCAGTGCTTTCCTTCTAATATTTTTGCAAAATCGTGGACTTTTCTTATAAGCAATCGAGCAAAAATTAGAAATATTGCAGCCTCCTGCAACCGAGCGTCGAAAAATTCACCGCGAGTGAACGAAGTGACGCCCGCCGCGAACATAGAGTGAAACGTGAACTTTTATAAGAGATCGTGAGCTCAAATCTAGTGAAAATAAAGCAGCCTGCAGCCCGAGAGTGACAGCTGCCCCTCCTGATCACCGTGCAGCTGCAGTCAAACGCGCCATGAGCGCACCGCCGTCCATCAAAATGAGCGACAACGACGAGGACTTCATCTTCCCACCACCGGAGAGGAAGAAGAAAAAGAGGAAAAAGAAGCACGAGGATGCAGACCCCTCCAAACGGACGAGAATCCAGAAAAAATCTGACGATGCTGACTCGTCGGACTGCCCCAGCACGGCAACTGACGCCTGCAGCAAAGTCAGCGGCCCCAGCACAAGGAAGCTCATAAATGTAAGCAAAGTGCATGTCACCCCTGCTCCCAACAATACCCAAGTGCCGAAAAGACCTTCGACATCCAACTGCGTCCGTGAAGCTTCTAACCTCGCGGCAGAAATCCTGAACTTCTGCCTCGAAGAAAGGAACAAAATCGGCAAAATACAGATCACCGTAATAATGGAACGCGTCTCAGATCTGAATCGCATCGTCGCGAGTCTGGCCCTTGAGAATAATTTCTGGGCCGGTTCCCTTGAGGCTTACAAAACGCTTCAAACGCGCAGTGCCCAGAATCCCCGCGTTCCTCCCCCCACCCCCGCGAACGCTGCCTCTTCTGCCCCCGTTACTTCTTACGCCAGCATTGCTGGCAAAAATTCCCAAGTGAAGCGGCGTACCGACGCCACTAGCTTGGAAATTTCCAACAACTTGGGAATTCCCACCGGCTTGGGAAATTCCCAGGTACCCCGTACCTCTCCCCGCGTGAATGCGGTCCCCGCCCCTCCGCAACCGCTGCTAGCGCCTAACGGCGTAATCCCTCTACCCAAGCCCCGACTCGCGCAGCAGGTCATAACTGCTGCAAAGTCCATGCCGCCCAAGCACCAGGTCATCGTGACCCCCATAAATCCCGTTGCCGGAGACTCCACAGCCGTTAAGCGGCTTATCTTTAACAATGTGGATCTACGAAAAGCCCAGGTTGGGATTAGCTCGGTTCGCCCCACCCGGGATGGTGGTTTTATTATCGAGACCCCCAATGCTAAAGACCTCAAATTATTCACCGAGAATGACGGTCTCCGTAAAGCCGGTTTCAATATCGCGTCCCCCAAATCCGAGCTCCCCAGGATTATCGTTTACGATATCCCTAAAGAGCTCGAAGCCGATGAAATCGCGGAACATATCCGGGCCCAGAATATTCACTCCTCCCCTATCACCGACAAAGCCACGTTGCGTCCCCTCTTCAAGGTAGGACGCAAAGATAAAGAAGGAAACGACTGGGTAGTCGAAGTATCCAGTTGTATCCGCGAAACCCTCCTCCCCAAAGAGAAAATATATGTCTCCTACTCTAACTGCCGAGTGGCTGACTATCTAGTCGCCACTCATTGCTTCAAATGCCAAAAATATGGCCATGTAGATAAATATTGTAAAAGCACAGAAATAGTGTGCGCCTTCTGCGCCAAAACCGGGCACTCCACAAAGGAATGCCCCAACAAAGAAACCAGTCCCTCCTGCGCGAACTGCCGAGCCCGTAAGCTCCCCCATAACCACTCGGCAGGTAATAAAAACTGTCCCTCGCGTTCGGCCGCCTTAATACAAAAGGCAACCCGGATTAACTATTCATGAATAGTTATTCCCTCCGCTCCGGTCCGCGTCCCCCACCCGTAACCCCAACCCAACCATCAACCGCTCCGACAGACACGCACACTGCAGAGTGCATCCAGTGCATCCCATTATTAAAAATTGCGCAGATTAACATGCGGCGATCCCGGATAGTGGCATCTGAGATGTCTCACATGCTTAACTCCGGAGAAGTTGACGTTATTCTAGCGCAAGAACCATACAATATCGGTGGAACAATCACGGGATTTGGTCCTCAGAATATCGCGATTATCGGTGCCCCGCGTGGCGGAGGTTCCCAAGCCGCGATAATCACTAAGGGCTCCACCTTCACAATTCTCAAGCTCGCACATCTCTCCGACTCGCATACCGTCGCCGCTGAAATCTCAGGTCCCTTCGGACACCTCTACCTCGTCAGTAGTTATTTTCAATACTCTGACTCCATAGAAACCGGAATCGCGACTGTTCAGAGAGTCCTTGATGCCTTGCACGATAAGCCAATAATCCTGGCCATCGACACTAACGCTAGGTCCCCTCTGTGGGATGATCTGCCCTGGTTCATCCCGAAAAATAGTACCCATAGGTCAAATATCCGTGGCCGTGCCTTCGAACTCTTCATCTCCCAAAACAACCTGAAAATCATAAACACTCCCGGACAACCCCCCACCTTCCGTAATCACAAGGGTGAGTCTAACATAGACGTCACCCTCAGAACCCCTGAAACCGAACACCTATCCTTCTCCTGGAAGGTCCTGGACGGTAGGACTTCCAGTGACCATAACGTAATCCTCATTGAAATATCCGGTCCACCCCCTGAGAATATCGCCTGCACCACTTCCATGCTCCCCGCCCAGGGCAGATTTGCATGCCACAGAGCCAACTGGGACAGATTCATCTCAGAATACACACGACTTCTCCCCGAGAATGCCCCCACATTAGAATTCACGTGCCGCGAAGACGTCCAAAGGGCCATTACTCACCTGGAGAGCGTCATCTTGACTGCGTCAACGATGTCGATCCCCAGGAAAAAATGGTACCCCAGAGCCGTTCCCGGATGGACGGTCGAACTCACGCGATCAAAAAGAAACGCCTACCGCCTCCGACGTGCTTTCCAACGCGAGAAAGATCCGGCCCGTAAAGAAGAAAAACGCCGCGCATACTCGCAGGCCCACAAAATGTACAGAAGACTCTTCCGCAACTCCGCTAGGAGCGGCTGGAGGGAATTCGTCACACGAATGGGCCTCGAAAATCCCTGGTCTGTGCCGTACAGAGCCGTCTTCGGGAAAAATATCCCCCCGCCGTTACTTTCATCAGTTCTCCTGAACGACCGCCATACCGACAATTGGAAAGAAAGCGCAAGCGCGCTACTTGCAGCCCTCAGCCCAGACGACTCAGATCCCGACAGTGAGTCGCACGCCATAACGCGCCGTAACTGCAACATCGCGATAGACACTAACGACGCCCCTGACTTCGATATCCATGAACTGGGTGTAATTATTAACAAACTCGGCAACAACCGCTCCCCGGGACCCGACGGTATCGAAGTACCCGCCCTAAAAAAGGCCTTCAGCCTATCGCCCAACGTGTTCCTAAAAATATTCAATGGTTGCCTGAAGGTCGGCCTCTTCTCATCAACATGGAAAACAGGCAAAATTAGGGCCATCCTCAAGGCCCCTGATAAACCTGAGACCATGCCCTCCTCTTATCGACCTATATGCCTTCTGCCCGTGCTCGGTAAGGTCATGGAGAAACTTATCGTGTGCAGCATCAGGGATACAATATATTCCCCAACATTTGCCTCCGAATCACAGTACGGTTTCAAGCACCGTTGCGGAACGGACGACGCACTCCATAGACTTCAGGAGATCGCACACTCCGTAAGAACAAAGCACGCGATCGCGCTCTCCTTCGACATCAAGGGCGCCTTCGACAACGTATGGTGGCCCGCCGTAACGGCTGAATTACGCAACCGCGGATGCCCCAAGAACATCTATAACGTAATCCTGGATTATTTCAAAGACCGACAAGTAATCCTTACATCCGAGTACACCACAGTCTCCAAAACCGTCACCAAAGGATGCCCGCAAGGGTCGGTATTCGGACCCTCCATTTGGAATATCCTCTTTGACACCCTACTACGCGAAATAACTACAATAGAGCGCACCCACACCGTGGCTTACGCCGATGACCTACTGGTCGTCGTCGAAGGGAACTCCCGAAGCTCCATAGAAGCGACGGCCAGGGTGGTTGCCGGCGTGATCCGGGGCTGGTGCCAACAATGCAAGCTCTCTCTATCCCCGCATAAAACCACGATGCTTCGCGTGAGCGGAACATTAAATCTCCTTAGACCTCCCGACATATCAATAGATAATACTCGGCTTCGCTTCGCGAAAAGCCTTAGATATCTGGGCGTGGTGTACGGACACTCGCTAACAGTGGCCGAACACGTAGCTCATATCACGGTCCACGCGAAAGCAAAGTATAATGCACTTTCTGCCTTGACTGGATCCAAATGGGGATACGATTTCCGAGCCCGGACAATCCTTTACAAAGGCATCTTCCTCCCCATCATCACCTATGGTGCGGTTGGCTGGGCCCACAAGCTCAGGCAAGCGCACACTTCCTCTCTAATCAGTGCGCAGCGCGCCGCTCTCCTCAGAGTATGCGCTGCGTACCGTACAACCTCCACGGATGCACTCTGCATACTTGCCAATCAAATCCCCCTGGACCTGTACCTGACAGAGAAGCGCTACCGCTACTTTGTCAGGAAGGATAAGCCGTTCAGATACAGCGGAATAACATTCGACCCCGCCAACCACGATGACCTGAGGCAGCACCGAGCGGAAACCCTCAGCGCACTTCGTGCACACTCCACACAGACCTGGCAGAACAGATGGATCTCCTCGACCAAGGGAAGAGTCACCTTCAAGTTCTTCCCGAACTTGGCCGACAGATCCAAATGTGAAGCCCCGATTACGCATTACACGGCTCAGTTCCTCACTGGCCACGGCAACTTCCGTGCGAAGCTACACCAATTTGGTCTAGCAGACTCGCCGGAATGCGCCTGCGGTGAGGGACCTGAGACCTCCACCCACGTCCTTCTCCACTGTGAGCATCACGCCAGGGCGAGAGAGCCGTTAAAACTCGCCGTAAACGCTCTCGGCCTCCGATGGCCCCCACCCTCTCCAACCTTTGTCTGTAAAGAAATACACGCGCAGTTCGGAGCTTTCGCGCGCGAAGCGCTGCAGCGTCAAGAAATACAGCGTAATTAGCCTCCACCCCTTGCCCCCCACCCCCCCGACGTGCTCCCCCCACGCAACGCCAGCCCCACTAACAAAAACTTTGCATGCCCCATTTCAGCAACTTGCATGAATCAGCTCCTACGGTTTTGCAGAACCAAAAGAGAGGTGGCTAGCGATACCGCGCCCCCGTCCCTCGACTTCTGGTCGCGGGTCGGAGGTTCGATGCGCAGCCTCCCCTCGAAATGGACCACCCGAGTCCAAAATTCGGTACCTCGGGGTTGGGGAGCCCGGTGGCCGGCGATTGGCCAACTAGGTTTCCGTCGGCCGCCCCCCAACAACGGCGTTGGCTTCGAGGTGGCAGTGGTGTCTGGCCCGGACAGTCAAGGGTACGAGTCGGCGTTTCTATTGCGGGGCGCCCGGCGCGATCGGATCCGTCCGGTCCCGTCGTGTGTCTTGGGATGAAGCGTCGGCTCAAAATCGGTCAGCTAGAAGACCGTACGCCACCAGTAGTGGCGTGCAACTGCAAAATGCACTCCAAACTGGTACTCAACCTAGGTTGAGGTGCGTTGATCGTGCATCAAAACGATCCCTATCCCTGCGTTCCGAACGCCTTTAGGAACAAAGGGGAGGCGTGTTGGCCAACAGGCTAAGGTACCGCCTTTGGAAGAAAACGTAGACACTGTCTTTATCTATCCACCCTGACGATCAGCGCAGGCGATACCCTTAACACCCCGGGTATCGTGATCGCAGGGTGTAACGGCCAGCGGCTTGACCGTGCCAACCTGTAAGAGACCGAGCGTCAAGCTGGTAACTCCGCCTCCCCGTGGCCCCCGCTGGAAACGCTTCGACGGCGGCGCGTCTCCTCGGAGTCGAGCCGTCGGAGAAGCGGCTAAGAGAGTTACTTCCTGTAAAGGACGGTCTACCCTTTCGATGATCCTTAAGCGGTGAGAAAGGGGTTTTTCCAAGCCCGAAGTCCACAACAACTACGGACTCGTCCCCTCGCAGCTGTGGAACTAGATAGTGGAGCCAGGCAACTGGTTGACTTTGCCGATATGAGGGAAACCTCGAGGTGCGGCGTCCTCCCGAATAGGGAGGCGGTCAATACTAAATGTCTTTATCTATGGGTGGGTCCTATAAGCGTCAGGGACTTATATCTTGGTAAACCCTGGCGCACCAACCCCTCCTCCACGTGGTAGGACCTGGACACCATCCGGGTGACTAACGGGGCTCTGGTAAAAGCCTACGGGAGCTCTTCGAGAGCGTCGGGCGTGTACTCGCCCGTGGGTGCCGATGGAGAGTTCAGGCACCGCGGCACTCACTCGCTAATCGAGCTCCAGTGATTGAAGACTGGGCTCCCCGATGACGGACGTCCTCGTCATCGGTGAATCAATTGACTCACTCCTCCAGCATGCTACGATCTTCGTTGCTGGTGCGATAGTCCTGCGAAAAACAAAACTAGTCAGAAGTGGTAGTAAGAGAAGGGAGTGGGGCTCCTGCGGGAGTGCCCCTCAAAGTCGGCATGTGCGGGCGAGGCCGCGCCCGACTGCAGGTCTCCCAACTGTTGAAGTACTCAGTCAGAGGGCACCTGGAGACAACCGGTCTCCGGCAAAGCTGCCCAAAGACGACTGGGATGCAAATGTCCAATGGCTAGGCTGCACTGAGGCTGAGCCCCTCGTGAGTCACATCCGGTGACCGAGGCTCGGGGCCGAAGACCGGACCATTGTACTAGGCGGGAGAAAGATGTTCTTATTTGAATAGCGGGGAACGAAGCTCTCTCTCGCCAGCTTGACCCAGGGGTGGTGCCCGGCGGGTCATTCGACCGGCAGTAGGCGCACCCTACGATACTAGCAGGGGTACCCGGTACTTTACTTAGTAGGGTGTAACGGCAAGGTAGCGTCCAACCTCTGCCATACCTGCTCGGCGCGTCTGGTCATCCTGCCGGACGCGTCGCTATCCCTCCCCATTCCAAATCCTTCTATCCCTCCAGCTCCCAAACTCCCCCGCCGAAAGGCGAAGAACCCTGACGATCCATCGCAGGTAATACCCAGGTATTCGAGATCGTAGGGTTTATCAGGCAAGCACGGCTACCACACCGTCGCCGCAACCTGCTAGAGACCGAGCGCTAAGCTGGTAACTCCGCCTCCTCGTGGCCCCCGCTGGTAACGCTCCTGGGTCGGCGCAAGCTGATTCGGTAGCGGCTAAGCGAGTTACTTCCCGCACGGGACGGTCTACCCTTGTGATGATCCTTAAATGGTGAACGAGGGGTTTTTCCGAGCCCGAGTTCACAACATCTACGGACTCCCTCCCCTCGTATCTGTTTCGATGGAGCGAGTGGATAAAAATTTTTTGTTGCGTATGCCTTTACGGCGAGGTCGCATATCCGACGTCACCCTCGAGGTGGCCGGATTCACATTAAATGTCTCTATCTATGGGGTCTTATAAGCGTCAGGGACTTATATCATGGTATAACCCTGACGCACCAACCCCTCCTTCACGTGGTAGGACCTGGACACCTTCGGGTGACTAACGGGGCTCTGGTAAGAGAGTTCCTGCGAGAGTTCTCGCCATGCGACAACCGCAGCTCTGGGAAGAGAGCTCTTGCGGAGTTGTCGCATGGCGGGGACCGCGGCTCTCAGAGAGCTCTGCGTGAGTTGTCGCTCCGCGACAACCGCGGCTCTCTCATTAAGAGAGTTCTGGCGGAGTCATCGCTTTGCGATAACCGCGGCTCTCAGGGAGCCCATGCGTGAGAGCGATTTGAACTTCCAGCCGAGTCACATCGATTAGTAAAGATTCAAGTAGCATCACGGAATTTTTTCTACGGATTTTCAGTAGTTGTTTCCAGTGTGCTAACAGGGAAACCTGAAATAAAAAAAAAAATTAGAAGTTATATTAAATTATAAATATACTTACCTGAGAGAAAGATCGGGAATATACCGCGGAGTGCCGGGCGTGAACCGTCGCGTTCAGGGACAAGACCGTTAGCCTCCGCGTAAAAAATCTGAAAAAGTGTTTGAAAGACTGTGAATTTAACTTAACCGGAATCCAAGCAGAATTAAATTAGTTTGGGTTTGGGTTAGATTTAAAAAAAAAGAATTAGCTACGAACAATTAGACAAGTGAGTGAATAATTGAACTGAACTGAATATTAGTGAGAACTGTGGAAAGAACGGAAAAAAACAGTACGAATAATTGGAAGAAGCTTGGGAAGAGACCGGGAAAAGAAAAGGATTCGATTAACACAAGGGGTCGGTCGAGTCCGCCACTTTTTCGCACCTCTAAGGGACAGTAACTAGAATAAGGTAGGACAAGGTGTGTGTGAAAATCTCTACTGAGTGTCATAGTATTCCTTCCTTTTCTCATGTTAAACCCTGCACCAGCTTGCGGAACCTAAAAATAGAAATAGAGAATTAAAACAGTGAAAACTAGGCTTACTAGAAGAGATTACAAAAAAGTACCTTGACAAAATTGTAGGGCTAGGCCGTGGCTTTCGAATGAGCCGTAACACGTCTTTACCGGACCATCGATTTTGTTAGGCGATTTCGTGGTTATGGCAGTAGGCCAAAGTTAACCGATCGAAGCGAAATTTTGAACTTAACTATTATCGAGGACGGCGAGTATTTTAGGGTAGAAACGGAGAAGTATTCTCCCCCCTAAAAAACTTCTTTCGATTTGCCCACCCATTTCGGAGATACAGAGAAAATTACTCTAATTTTCAAGAATTTCGAAAAAGTAACACGGTGAAAATTCTACACGGATCAAGACCTTTCCAACGAGCCGTCGCTCGACTAAATCGGATAAAGTTTAGTTTTCGAAATATACCGGGTGTCGAAAAAAGTTTTAGAGAAAAAAAAAAATTCTGAACACGTGGGGGGGCAGGGGGGTAGCCCATAAGCTACATTGGTCTCCGAAGCTGGGCTTCGGAGGTTGTCACAAACTCGCGCCCCCCGGCAACAACCGACCGGTTACACAGGAAAGGTGCTAGGTATCCTCACCTCTATCCATCCCAGCTATAAAAAATAGGGATCAACTAGGCTAAAACACCTAGTTTACTCTTGTGTTCAAGGTCAAATTTTCAATTTCCTTGAATTTCAAGAGACCCTAAGAGTTCGCTAGGCCCTTAGAGGTCCACCCGTTAGGTTAAGTAGTTTGAGTTAGAATAATAGGGAATAATAGTAGATTAGGTGTATTTAGGTTAATTTTAGATAAGCGTGCGATATAATACTTGCGAAATAGATTTAGATTTAGAGTAGTTCTGTATGTGTTATATATGTGATATGTGTTTTATATGTGTTATAAGCTTAGAATACAACGGATTTGATATATGTATAATAGAACATAACTGCGGAGAATTACTGTAAGCACCAGTACCTAAAATATAGGCAAATTTCCATTAAAAAAAAAAAAAAAAAAAAAGGGAGCCCATGCGTGTGTTATCGTTCGCGATAACCGCGGCTCTCACCCGGAAGACTCCCCTCTGCCGCGACGACCCACCGGATACATCCGGTGGTATGTTGCAGAACGGGAGAAACGGGGGACTTACCTTAACCGGTCGGCCTAACGGGGAGGCGAACCCCTTGAACAAACCCTTAACCTCTAAGCTGAGAACGCGGCGAAAGAGGTCCCGTGTTTACACGGGCGGTCGGTGGGTCCATCGACCATTAGCGCAAACCTCAGGATACCAGGCGAAACCTGAGCGTAAAAGCCTTCTCCCCGGAAAGGGCGTAACCCGGGGAGCGACCGTCTTTCGTCCCTACTCGTGGGAACAATTATGAACTCAATTACTAAAACACAAAACAAAACGAAGAAGACGGGAGGCAAGAAGGGAAAGAAAGGAGGAAAGAAGACGGAGGTGAAAAAGGAAACGACCCAGGCACAAGGGGACACAGCTAGTGCCTGGGAAGACAAAATGGACTCATGCGAGTCAGACCCAGAAGTGGGATTCGAGGATTTTGCGTGGGGACTTCTTCCCCCAAATAGAAAAAGAAAAAATAAGAACACAGGGAACTCAGGTGACTCGTGTGACGAGTCACAACTGAGACAACTGAAAGAGGTCAAAATTGAGTTAGAGAGGTTCGATGGCATGCCATTGAACACAGAAGAACGCCTCAGAAGTTTCCTCCGGGGACTCACTCAGCCCCAACAAAACAGAGGTGAAGAGCTCCTCAACACCCTACTCAGGGAACATGAGGAGACAGAAGCGGAAGCCAGGGAGTTCAGAATTGAACTCGGCAGAGACAATAAGGCATTGAGAATAAAATTAGACGCACTAAGGGAGCAGCGCTCCGTGCAAGACACCGTTATCGAAAAGATAACGGAAAAGCTGAACGAGTTATCAGCAAAGATAGACAAGCTTTCGTCCGAGAGGAGCAGTGCTCAAGAGGCCCCGTCCTCTAAGCCGCTCCTGTACTCGGACATCATAAAGGCAAATAGAGCAACAAAGCAAGTGGCCAAACGGACCCCCGTAGCTAAGTCCAAGCCAGCTGTAGCCATCTACCCGGTAAAGGGTAGCAAAATTAAGACCAGCGATGAAACCAAGAAGGTCCTGTCGGATTGTATCAATCCGACAGAACAGAAGATCAGAATCCGGAACCTGAGGAAACTCGGGAACTCCGGCATTCTTATAGAGACAGAAACAGCTGAGGACCTTGAGCAAGTCCTCAGCAACGAGAAACTACAAAAGGTAGTAGACATTGGTCCCCTCCCCAAGAGGAGACCAAAAATCATAATATTTGGAATCCCCTCGGAGACATCCGAGGAGGAAATCCAAAAAGCAATCCAGAATCAGAACCTGGAACTTGACTCGAAGGCAAAATTAGAAGAGGAGTTTAAACTCCTCTTCAAAACAGGCAAAAAGGACTGTGAAACCACCAATTGGGTGGCGGAAGTGTCAACGAAGACCCGGAAAATCCTGCTGGACAGGAACCGGGTCTTTATAGGGTTCCAAGCCTACGGGCTAAAAGATTATATAGCTGCAACGAGGTGTTTCAAATGCCAGTCATTTGGACACGTTGCAAAACATTGCAGAGCAAAGATCGACACGTGCGGGCACTGTGGCAAAGACGGGCATAATTATGACAAATGCCCGTCCAAACAAGAGAAGCCTACTTGCATTAACTGCAAGAGAGCAGGAAGACCAGCCAATCACGGGCTGAAAGATAAGAGCTGTGCTGCGTTTAAACACGCAATGGAACTATGCCTTAGCAGAATAGACTTCGGCACATAGGAAACAGGCAAAACAACCCTGACGATCCTTCGCAGGTAATACCTCAACAACTGGGTATTCGGGATCGTAGGGTGAAATAGTCATGAGAACGGCTACCACACCGTTGACGAAACCTGCTAGAGACCGAGCGCTAAGCTGGTAACTCCGCCTCCTCGTGGCCCCCGCTGGTAACGCTCCTGGGTCGGCGCAAGTCGATTTGGTAGCGGCTAAGCGAGTTACTTCCCGTACGGGACGGTCTACCTTTGTGATGATCCTTAATTGGTGAACGAGGGGTTTTTCCAATGCCCAAGTCCACAACACCTACGGGCTGTTTCCTTTGCAACTGATGGAGCTAGGGGTAGAGAGCCTAACATGAACGGCTGACTTTTCCGGTATGGGGCGAATCCCCGAGGTACGGAACTCCCCTCACGGGGGGTGGTCAATACTACATGTCTCTATCTATGACGGGGAGGCGAACCCCTTGAACAAACCCTTAACCTCTAAGCTGAGAACGCGGCGAAAGAGGTCCCGTGTTTACACGGGCGGTCGGTGGGTCCATCGACCATTAGCGCAAACCTCAGGACACCTGGCGAAATCTTGAGTGGAAAAAGCCTTCTCCCCGGAAAGGGCGTCACCCGGGGAGCGACCATTTTTCGTCCCGACTCGTGGGAACAAACATGGAACAATTAAACAAAACTAAAACTAAAACGAAGAAGGAAGGAGAAAAGAAAGGAAAGAAAGGAGGAGGGAAGACGAAGGCGAAGAAAGATAAAACCCAGGCACACAGGGACGAAGCTAGTGCCTGGGAAGACGTAACAGATTCGAGTGACTGGCACTCTGATATGGACTTGGACGAAGTCGAGGTAGATGACGTGCTGGCAAAGGTCATGCAGGAGCAGGGAAGAAGAATAAGGGAGAGAAATATGAAGGCAAGGCAGGAAATAGAAAAGAGGAAGCGGGACAAGCTTGCCCCTTCCAGCGACTCGGGCTCCGAGTCGCACAAGATAGAAAAGAAAGAAAAGAAGGACGACGGAGAGGCTGGGTGGGTCAGACCCCCAGGCCTCGTCGTCGAAGAAGTCCTGTCGCCTCTCGGCAGACTAAGAAAATTCCTCGGGTCTCTGGGCCTGTCAGAGACCCAACTAAACGACGGCAAAAAGCTCATCGACATACTTGTCGAGGAGCAAAGTGACGAAGTAAAAGCAATATCAGAGTATAGTCTGAACCTGGCAAAGGAGAATAGGGAACTCCAGGCCAAATTAACAGCCCTAAGTGAGGAAATCTCAGTAAGGGAAAAATTGAACGAGCTGTCTAGCAAGCTAGACAGCCTTATGTCCGAGAAGAGTTGCGGCAAAGAGGTCCCGACCTCCAAGCCAATGCTCTACTCGGAGATAATTAAAGCAAATAAGACGACGAGAATGGTGGCCAAGAAGACCACCATTAAGCAACCCCGACCAACGGCAACCATCTACCCTGCAAAGGGTAGTAAAATAAAGAGCAGCGACGAGACGAAGAAAGTCCTGTCGGATTGTATAAATCCGACAGAGCAAAAGATAAGGATTCGGAACCTGAGGAAACTCGGGAACCACGGAATCCTAATAGAAACAGAATCGGCTAAGGACCTTGAGCAAGTCCTTAGCAACAAGAAACTCAGAGAAAAAGTGGAAATTGGTCCCCTCCCCAAGAGGAGACCAAAAATGATAATATTCGGGGTCCCCTCTGAAACATCAGAGGAGGAACTCCTAAATGCAATACTAAAACAGAACCTCGAACTGGATTCGAAGGAAAAACTTGAAGAGGAGTTCAAACTCCTCTTCAAAACAGGAAGAAAAGACTGGGAAACCACCAACTGGGTGGCCGAGGTATCTCCGGAAACCCGGAAAATCCTGCTGAGCAGGAACCGGGTTTTCGTAGGATTCCAAGCATACGGCATTAAAGATTTTATTACGGCGAGTCGATGCTACAAATGCCAAGCATTTGGGCACGTCTCAAAACATTGTAAGGCCCTAACTGACACGTGCGGGCACTGTGGAAAAGATGGGCATACGTTTAAGGTATGCCCAAAATTACAAGAGAAACCTACCTGCATTAACTGTAGGCGAGCAGGAAAACCAGCCAACCATGGGCTTAGGGACAAGAGTTGTCCGGCGTATAAACATGCCATAGAGCAATGCCTTAGTCGCACGGACTTCGGCAACGAGAAATAAGGCTCAAATGAGAGACGAAGGCAAAACCAACCCTGACGATCCATCGCAGGTAATACCCAGGTATTCGAGATCGTAGGGTTTAACAGGCAAGTACGGATACCATACCGTCGCCGCAACCTGCTAGAGACCGAGCGCTAAGCTGGTAACTCCGCCTCCTCGTGGCCCCCGCTGGTAACGCTCCTGGGTCGGCGCAAGCTGATTCGGTAGCGGCTAAGCGAGTTACTTCCCGTATGGGACGGTCTACCCTTGTGTTGATCCTTAGGTGGTGAACGAGGGGTTTTTCCGAGTCCGAGTCCACAACACCTACGGACACACCCTTCGCGGTGATAGAGTTAGAAAGTTTAGGCCACGCAGTGGCCGACCTTTCCGGTATGGGGAAATACCCCGAGGTACGGAACTCCCCTCACGAGGAGTGGTCAATACTACATGTCTCTATCTATGGCAGCTTAGTAACTCCCACTGTGCATGTGCGGAAATACTGGCTCCCGGTTCCTCATTCTATGTAGCATCGTGTTACTTTCAACACTGCGAAGAGATTGAGAAACATCTCAGGCACCTCGAGATGGTGTTCCGCTCCCTGAGAGGGCAGAGACTGTTAGTATCGTTAGATGCCAACGCGCGGTCGTCACTCTGGGGCCCGCAGAGTACCGACGATAGAGGAGCCCAACTCGAATCCCTCGTCGCAGCGTTTGGCATGGAAGTGGTGAACGACGTTGCCCAACCACCAACTTTCTGGACGCCACGAGGTTCGTCATTCATCGACGTTACTCTGGCGTCGCCTTCCATGTCCCGATTCATCCGGGGATGGAATGTCAGGTGCGACTGGACAACTAGTGACCACAATGCTGTGGACATCAGGCTGAGACTGCCAAAAGCCTTAGCGGCGGAACGGAGTGCCGCGAACAACCGATTCGATGTTCGTCGGGCCGATTGGGAACGGTTCGCCGAAAGCCTGGCCGATCTCTCTCGATCGACGCTGGACAATCTTAGACTGGAGTCCGCTGAAGAAGTAGAGAGAATGGCAGAGACGCTCACAGGCACCATCATTGATGCCTGCACCGCGTCGATGCCTCGCAAGCGAAAGTTTAGAAGGTCCAACCCGTGGTGGACAAGAGAGCTAACAAAGCTCAAGAAGGCCGTATACCGGCGGAGACGTGCCTTCCAGCGGGAAAGATACGAGCCAGCTCGGCTCCACAAAATGCAGGCTTACCGCTCCTCTTTGCGTAAGTACAGCAAGGAGGTGAAAAAGGCAAAGATCGAGAGCTGGCAAAAGTTCGTAACGTCGCACGGGAACTCGGAGCCCTGGGGCATCGTCTACAAGCTCCAGGCGAAGAAACTCCGAGTTGAGAGCGTGCTTAGCACACTCCGGCAAGGCAATAAGTGCACAACAAGTGCAGCAGAGACTGCCAGCCTACTGCTGGAAGCACACGTCCCCGAAGATCGGGAAGACGAAGACACGCGCGAGCAGCGTGAGATTAGAAACAGTGCAAGACTGACACCTAACACAGCACTCTCCTCCCCATTCATCGAGGAGGAGGTTAGGAAAGCAGCAGCCACTTTCCAGAATAAGAAAGCGCCAGGGCCGGACCTAATTGAAGTCTGTGCCCTAAAAGCCGCAGTTAGTACAATTCCCGATCAGCTGGTACGGCTCTTCAACGGGTGCCTTCAGTGGGGCGTCTTCCCTTCAGCTTGGAAGGAGGGCTCGCTTAGAGTCCTGCTGAAGGGAGAAGGAAAAGACGAGAAGGACCCGAAGTCATACCGACCCATCTGCCTCCTCTCAGTCGTAGGAAAACTTTTCGAAAAACTCCTAAAAAGGAGACCAGACCAGACCGCAATGGCGCCAGGGCAGATTTCAGATAGACAATACGGGTTCATGAAGGAGAAGTCGACGGAGCTCGCAATCGTGGAGCTGCGTCGCATGGTAGAGGCAACAGAGCATCGCTACGCAGTAACGCTGCTCTTCGATATCTCTGGCGCCTTTGACAACGTCTGGTGGCCCCTAGTACTAGACAGTCTTAAACAACGAGGCTGCCCGCGGAACGTTTTCGAAGTAATAGCAAGTTACTTCGACGACCGCAGAGTAAGCCTCACGATAGGAACAGAGAGGATCTCCAAGCGCGCCACTAGAGGATGCCCGCAGGGCTCTGTCCTCGGACCAGCGTGCTGGAACCTCATGTTCGACGGTCTCCTGAGGTTGCTCGAAACCTCAGTTGAGAATAAGTTCATCGCGTACGCAGACGACTTAGTCGTACTCGTAACCGGCAACAGTAGGAGAGACCTAGAGATCGAAGGTCAGCGCATCGTTGACCAGATCCTAGGCTGGTGTAGGGCAGCGAAGCTCGAACTTTCGGCTCGCAAAATAGAAGCCATAGTGCTTAAGAGCAGCTACGTCGGGCTGCAAAGAGTAGGAAGGAGAGGAGGCACGCGCCCAGACAGGAAGCGAAAAGCCATTCGACCTCATAAGGCGAACTTGGCGAGTAGGCCACCGACCATCCGAATAGGAGAAAACGAACAGGGAATTAAATTCAAGTCCGTCGTGCGGTACCTAGGCGTCCACTTCGACAGGAACATGGGTGTCCGAACCCATTGCAAATACTTACGCGACAAGGTCGGGTCGCTTTTCAAGAAATTCGGGAGACTCGCGGGAAAGCGATGGGGATTGAGATTCGGCACCCTCTTCGCGATCTACCGTGGTGTCTTCCTGCCGGTGGTGACTTACGCCGCCGCTGGATGGGCTGACCGGTGTACGGAGCAGGACCTGAGGAGACTCAGGTACACACAGCGCAGAGCACTCGTCGCAGTGACCGGTGCCTATAGATGGGCATCGTGGGATAGCGTGTGTGTAGTAGCTGGTGCAGTCCCCATCGACATCCTGCTGAGACAGCGTAGGGCCCTCTTCGACGTGCGAAGAGGAGAGGACGCCAGGTTCGGGAACATAGTCGCTCGCGCGGGAGACGACGACGCGAGAACACAGCTAGATAGCGAGGCAATCAATGTGTGGCAAGCCAGGTGGACGTCTTCCCGCCTGGGCCGCACAACATACGCCTTCTTTAGCAGCATCGAAGAGCGAATGGCTGCAAGGTGGATGAGACCGAATCACCACGTGACGCAGGTGCTAACTGGTCACGGCGACTTTAGAGCGCGTCTCTTCGCGTACAGAGTCGCCGACAGCAGCGACTGCGTCTGCGGAGACGAGGAGGACACAGTGAGCCATTTTCTTCTCGAGTGCTCACTATTCGACCCACAGAGAGAGGCTCTGCGGGACACTATTCCTGCCGGCGAGTGGAGATGGCCGGAGATGGCACGCCGCTTCGTGTCGTCTCCAGAAGCATTCTCCGTACTCGCCGACTACTGTCGCGAAGCCCTTTGGCTAAAGGGATATATAGGCTAGGCCAAAAGCGGACAGAAAGGCATGCGAGCGCCTTAGACTAAGATAGTATTCTTGGAGTGTCCACCCGAACTGTGTCGTAGCGCTCGGGCATGGCACGACAGCCCAACAACACTTCGCTGGTAACTGTCGTGTCGGACCCCAATAGGTCCCCCAACTAATGAGAACATTACAATTTCAGCTGCATACTTCAAGGGTCAGAGTGTGCGTGCGAGCGGCACGCAGCGAGTTCGCCTTCCCCTGGTTCCCCGTGAGCGTAGGCGACTGGGTGCGGAGCTATCCTCGCCCAGCCGCCTGCGGCCAAAGAACTCGTCCACCGCATACGTCTCGGTGGCACAGCTGGATTTTTCCATCGCCCCTTCTTCTCGGCAGTGGAGGAGCGAAAGAAGTAGATAAACTTTACTGTTGCGTATGCCTTTACGGCGAGGTCGCATATCCGACGTCACCCTCGAGGTGGCCGGATTTACATTAAATGTCTCTATCTATGGGTCTTATAAGCGTCAGGGACTTATATCATGGTATAACCCTGACGCACCAACCCCTCCTTCACGTGGTAGGACCTGGACACCTTCGGGTGACTAACGGGGCTCTGGTAAGAGAGTTCCTGTGAGAGTTCTCGCCATGCGACAACCGCAGCTCTGGGAAGAGAGCTCTTGCGGAGTTGTCGCATGGCGGGGACCGCGGCTCTCAGAGAGCTCTGCGTGAGTTGTCGCTCTGCGACAATCGCGGCTCTCTCATAAAGAGAGTTCTGGCGGAGTCATCGCTTTGCGATGACCGCGACTCTCGGGGAGCCCATGCGTGTGTTATCGTTCGCGATAACCGCGGCTCTCACCCGGAAGACTCCCCTCTGCCGCGACGACCCACCGGATACATCCGGTGGTATGTTGCAGAACGGGAGAAACGGGGGGCTTACCTTAATCGGTCGGCCTAACGGGGAGGCGAACCCCTTGAACAAACCCTTAACCTCTAAGCTGAAGAACGCGGTGAGAGAGGTCCCGTGTTTTACACGGGCGGTCGGTGGGTCCATCGGCCATTAGCGCTAACCTCAGGACACCTGGCGAAATCTTGAGCGTAAAAGCCTTCTCCCCGGAAAGGGCGTCACCCGGGGAGCGACCGTTTTTCGTCCCGACTCGTGGGAACAATCATGGAATACCTTAAAAACAAAAATAAAAACCAAACGAAAAACGAAGGAGGAAGCAAGGGAAAGAAGAAGGGAGGAAAGGCGAAGGCAAAGGAAGTGAAAAAGACACAAGTGGACAAAGGCAGTGTCCTGAAGCACCCGGACTCCAAGTCTGGGTGCCTACTAAGCAAGACGACAGAGGAGGAGAAGCAAAACTCCAACATGGAGCTAGAAGACAGGACTGACCAAACACATGATGAAGGATGGACATTACAAAGCAGGAAAAGGAAAAAGGGTGGCAAAAACCAGAGTTCCAGTGACTCGGAGGACCCCTCCAAGTCAAAGAGAGAAAAGCCAGGAGACTCGGATTCCGCAAATACAAATGAAAATGGAAAAAGGCAAAGAAATGGAAACAAAAATGAAAATGAAAGCGAAAACGAAAGCGAGTCCACTGATGAAAGCGAGTCCGATGAGCCCAGCGACTCTGAAACCAGTCGCGTTTGCGACGACAAAGGGCGCAAGTACAGGGACAGCAGAAACGAAAGTCAGCTACGCGACGACCTCTTAGGCTGCGTAAATGAATGCATAAGAAATTGCAAACATGGCCTCACAAAGGAAGAAATAGCGCGCATGAATAAGATCGCTACCGACCTATTCTTTCAAGTTTAGTCGATGAGATACTTCATCACACAACTGGAAACCAGCAAGGAGGAAGCGATGACCTGCTACAAACAGGAAAACCAAAAAGTCGAGGGATTAGAAAAACAGCTAGCAGCTGAAAGAAAGAAATCCCTTTCCGAGGATATCACCCAAATCTCCGCAAAACTGGACATCCTAATGTCCGAGAAGAGCTGCGGCAAAGAGGTCCCGACCTCCAAGCCAATGCTCTACTCGGATATTATCAAAGCTAACAAAGCTACGATAATGGTGGCCAAGAAGACCACCATTAAAGAACCAAAACCAACGGCAACCATCTACCCTGCAAAGGGTAGTAATATCAAAAATAGCGAGGAGACAAAGAAAGTTCTGTCGGATTGTATAAATCCGATAGAACAAAAGATAAGGATCAGGAACCTGAGGAAACTCGGGAACCACGGAATCCTCATAGAGACAGAAACCGCTAAGGACCTTGAGCAAGTCCTTAGCAACAAGAAACTAAGAGAAAAAGTAGAAATTGGCCCCCTCCCCAAGAGGAGACCAAAAATAATAATATTCGGAGTCCCCTCTGAAACAACAAAGGAGGAACTCCTAAAAGCAGTCCATAAACAAAACCTCGAGCTGGACTCGGAGGAAAAATTAGAAGAGGAGTTTAAACTCCTCTTCAAAACAGGCAGGAAAAATTGCGAAGTCACCAATTGGGTGGCGGAGGTATCTCCAGAAACCCGGAAAATCCTGCTGAGCAGGAACCGGGTGTTCGTAGGATTTAAGGCATACGGACTAAAGGACGTCATAGCGGCGAGTCGATGCTACAAATGCCAGGCATTTGGGCACGTCTCGAAGCACTGCAAGGCCCTAACTGACACATGCGGGCACGGTGCAAAGATGGGCATACGTTCAAGGTATGTCCAAAAATACAAGAGAAACCCACCTGCATAAATTGCAGGAGAGCAGGGAAACCAGATAATCATGGGCTTAAGGACAAGAGCTGTCCGGCGTACAAACACGCCATAGAGCAATGCCTTAGTCGAACTGACTATGGGAATGAGAATAAGGCACAAATAGGGAAATAGAAAGCCTTATAGGCAAAAATCAACCCTGACGATCCATCGCAGGTAATACCCAGGTATTCGAGATCGTAGGGTTTAACAGGCAAGAACGGCTACCATACCGTCGCCGCAACCTGGTAGAGACCGAAGCGCTAAGCTGGTAACTCCGCCTCCTCGTGGCCCCCGCTGGTAACGCTCCTGGGTCGGCGCAAGTCGATTCGGTAGCGGCTAAGCGAGTTACTTCCCGTACGGGACGGTCTACTCTTGTGATGATCCTTAAATGGTGAACGAGGGGTTTTTCCAAGTCAGTCCACAACACCGGACCGACAGACCCTTTGCAGGTGTTTCTAAGGGCTAGAACCCAACATCGCCGATATAAGACGCCTAGAGCGACTTCGGTACGGCAAGAGCGAGCGTGGCTCCAAAAGCTCTCTATGTAGACAATAAACTGTCTTTATCTTTTGGGTCTTATAAGCGCCAGGGACTTATATCATGGTATAACCCTGACGCACCAACCCCTCCTTCACGTGGTAGGACCTGGACACCTTCGGGTGACTAACGGGGCTCTGGTAAGAGAGTTCCTGCGTGAGTTCTCGCCCTGCGACAACCGCAGCTCTCGAAAGAGAGCTCTTGCGGAGTTGTCGCATCGCGAGTACCGCGGCTCTCAGAGAGCTTTGCGTGAGTCATCGCCTTGCGATGACCGCGCCTCTCAGGGAGCCCATGCGTGTGTTATCGTTCGCGACAACCGCGGCTCTCACCCGGAAGACTCCCCTCTGCCGCGACGACCCACCGGATACATCCGGTGGTATGTTGCAGAACGGGAGAAACGGGGGGCTTACCTTAGCCGGTCGGCCCAACGGGGAGGCGAACCCCTTTTTTTTTTTTTTATCGTGAGGAAATGTTTTATACATACCCCGACTCCCTGGGGGAAGCCGGGGTTATGTGGGATTCTCTAAAACCTCACGCCCACCTAAGCTACACGGGAGGTGCCTGGATCACGCGAGTACTCAACAGGACACCTCCCAGCTATCATCATACCCCGGGGGAGGGGTTAACCTCCCCCACTTCCTACGCTATAAGACCCCGGGCGGAGGGACCCGCCCGGTGTCCCCATCCCTGGAGCCTTCGGATTGGGCTTCCCGAGCCCCAGCTCGGTCCACCCACAGCTCCCGGAGTCTTCGTGCCCCGCTCGGAGCCGGTATCCCGAAGGAACCTGCCCCGGCCGAGGCAAGAAGACGCCGCCACCGGGAGGAAGGGCCGTCGGAGGCGCGATCCGGCACGCCCCGACCCTTCCTCTCCCCACAACCCCCCACGGATCCCCCTCCCCAATCGGGGAGTGACGGACCGACACCCCCCTACATCGGGAAAATAACCCGGGGGTGTCGGCCTATCACGGGGGGAGCTACGCTCCCCCCCGGGGTCCCGGGTCAGCTCACACCCCGAGCCCCCAAGTTCACCGCCCCCAGATGTGGGGGCAGAACAGGGCGCGGGGAGACTCCCCGCGCCAGACCCACTCCGCCCCCCACCACCGGGGGCACACGTTGGTGCGGGGGAGACCCCCGCGCCCTCCCTACCCTCTCCGCCCCCCTCCTGGGGGGCACACGTCGGCGCGGGGGTCGTTCCCGCGCCCACACCCTCCTCGCGGAGCCCGGGTCACGCTCCCGGGCCCGCTCGGCGGCCTCCTTCTGGGTCATTACTACCTCACAGAAGGAGGCCACCGCATTCCACGACCCCACGCTGTCGACCATGTGGTCGACCACGGTCGACAGCGCAAGGTCCCACCCGCCCACTGCGGCTCGCAGGACAGGGCGCGGCCCGGCCCAAGCAGGGCACTCCTCCAGAGTGTGCCGCGCCGTGTCGACATCTTCGCCGCAGTGGTGGCACTGCGCCGTCGGCTCCCGCCCCATTCTGTGCAGGTACTCTCCAAAACAGCCATGGCCGGAGAGCACCTGCGTGGGTCTAACCGACCCCTTGAACAAACCCTTAACCTCTAAGCTGAAGAACGCGGTGAGAGAGGTCCCGTGTTTTACACGGGCGGTCGGTGGGTCCACCGGCCATTAGAGTCTAACCTCAGGATACCAGGCGAAACCTGAGAGAAATAGCCTTCTCCCCGGAAAGGGCGTCACCCGGGGAGCGACCGTCTTTCGTCCCAACTCGTGGGAACAAACATGAATAAACTTATAAAATCAAAACCAAAATCGAAGAAGGCAGGAGGAACGAGGAAAAAGGAAGTTGAAGGAAAGACGAAGGTGGATAAAGAAACGACCCAGACAGAACAGGGCATAGCTACTGTCTGGGACGACGAATCGGACATATACACAGACGATTCATATTTGGATCTAAGTCCAGAGGACTTTAAATGGGATTTTCCCAAAGACAGGAAAAGGAAGAATAAGCGGCTAAGTGGCCCGTGCAACGAGTTACACAAAAAGCTGATCAAAGAGGTCAAAATTGAATTAGAGCGGTTTGATGAACTGCCGTTAAGCGCAGAGGAGGTTCTTAGAAGGTTCCTCTGTAGTATTAGTCTTACTAGTCTTACTAACTCAGAACGTAACAGAGGAGAGGCGCTCCTAAACTCCCTACTCAGGGAGCATGAGGAAGCGGAAACAGAAGCCAAGGAGTTCAGACTTGAACTCCACAGAGATAACACGGCTCTGAGGGAAAAACTAGATAAGCAAAAGGAGCAGAGCTCCATGCAAGAACAAATAATAGGGAAAATAACAGAGAGACTCGATGAGCTCTCAGCCAAAATAGACAAGCTTTCGTCCGAGAGGAGTCGTGCTCAAGAGGCCCTGTCCTCTAAGCCGCTCCTATACTCGGACATAATTAAGGCAAACAAGACAACTAAGCAGCTGGCAAAACGGACCCCTGTCACAAAGTCCAAGCCAGCTGCAGCCATCTACCCAGTAAAGGGTAGTAAAATACAGAATAGTGACGAGACCAAGAAGGTCCTGTCGGATTGTATCAATCCGACAGAACAGAAAATCAGAATCCGGAACCTGAGGAAACTCGGTAACTCCGGCATTCTGATAGAGACCGAAACAGCTGAGGACGTTGAGCAAGTCCTCAGCAATGAGAAACTGCGAAAGAAACTAGACATTGGTCCCCTCCCCAAGAGGAGACCAAAGATAATCATATTTGGAGTCCCCTCTGAGACATCAGAGGCGGAACTCCTTAAAGCAATACAGAGACAAAACCTTCAACTGGATTCGGAGGAAAAACTAGAAGAGGAGTTCAAACTCCTCTTCAAGACAGGGAAGAAAGACAGAGAAGTCACCAACTGGGTGGCAGAGGTCTCTCCCAAAACCCGGAAAATCCTGTTAAACAGGAACCGGGTATTTATAGGATTCCATGCCTACGGGCTAAAAGATTACATAGCTGCAACACGCTGCTTCGAATGCCAGTCATTTGGGCACGTTGCAAAGCACTGTAAGGCAAAAACCGACACGTGTGGGCACTGCGGTAAGGACGGGCATTCATTCAAGGAATGCCCGACAAAAGAAGAGAAGCCTACTTGCATAA